>NC_055692.1:825546-887402 GCF_017639745.1 Melanotaenia boesemani
CTGTAACAGTTTTTAATCCCATTATAAACCAGTATGTAGAAGCTTTTAATCCCAGTATAAACCAGTCTGTAACAGCTTTTAATCCCAGTATAAACCAGTCTGTAGAAGCTTTTAATCCCAGTATAAACCAGTCTGTAACAGCTTTTAATCCCATTATAAACCAGTCAGTAGCAGCTTTTAATCCCAGTATAAACCAGTCTGTAGCAGCATTTAATCCCAGTATAAACCAGTCTGTAGCAGCTTTCGATCCCAGTATAAACCAGTCTGTAGCAGCTTTTAATCCCAGTATAAACCAGTCTGTAGCAGCTTTTAATCCCAGTATAAACCAGTATGTAGCAGCTTTTCATCCCAGTATAAACCAGTCTGTAGCAGCTTTTAATCCCAGTATAAACTAGTCTGTAGCAGCTTTTAATCCCAGTATAAACCAGTCTGTAGCAGCTTTCAATCCCAGTGTAAACCAGTCTGTAGCAGCTTTTAATCCCAGTATAACCCAGTATGTAGCAGCTTTTAATCCCAGTAAAAACCAGTCTGTAACAGCTTTTAATCCCAGTATAAACCAGCCTGTAACAGCTTTAATCCCAGTATAAACCAGTCCGTCGCAGCTTTTAATCCCAGTATAAACCCTGTCTGTAACAGCTTTTAATCCCAGTATAAACCAGTCTGTAACAGTTTTTAATCCCAGTATAAACCAGTCAGTAGCAGCTTTTAATCCCAGTATAAACCCTGTCTGTAACAGCTTTTAATCCCAGTATAAACCAGTTTGTAGCACCTTCTAATCCCAGTATAAACCAGTCTGTAACAGCTTTTAATCCCAGTATAAACCAGTCTGTAACAGCTTTTAATCCCAGTATGAACCAGTCTGTAGCAGCGTTTCATCCCAGTATAAACCAGCTTGTAACAGCTTGAATCCCAGTATAAACCAGTCTGTAACAGCTTTTAATCCCAGTATGAACCAGTCTGTAGCAGCGTTTCATCCCAGTATAAACCAGCTTGTAACAGCTTTAATCCCAGTATAAAACCAGTCCGTAGAAGCTTTTAAATCCCAGTATAAACCCTGTCTTGTGAAAGCTTTTAATCCCAGTATAAACCAGTATGTAGCAGCTTTTAATCCCAGTATAAACCAGTCTGTAGCACCTTTTAATCCCAGTATAAACCAGTCTGTAGCAGCTCTTAATCCCAGTATAAACCAGTCTGTAGCACCTTTTAATCCCAGTATAAACCAGTTTGTAGCAGCTTTTAATCCCAGTATAAACCGGTCTGTAACAGCTTTTAATCCCAGTATAAACCAGTCTGTAACAGCTTTTAATCCCAGTATAAACCAGTATGTAGCAGCTTTTAATCCCAGTATAAACCCTGTCTGTAACAGCTTTTAATCCCAGTATAAACCAGTCTGTAACAGTTTTTAATCCCAGTATAAACTAGTCAGTAGCAGCTTTTAATCCCAGTATAAACCCTGTCTGTAACAGCTTTTAATCCCAGTATAAACCAGTGTGTAGCACCTTCTAATCCCAGTATAAACCAGTCTGTAACAGCTTTTAATCCCAGTATAAACCAGTCTGTAACAGCTTTTAATCCCAGTATGAACCAGTCTGTAGCATAGTTTCATCCCAGTATAAACCAGCTTGTAACAGCTTTAATCCCAGTATAAAACCAGTCCGTAGAAGCTTTTAATCCCAGTATAAACCCTGTCTGTTGAAGCTTTTAATCCCAGTATAAACCAGTATGTAGCAGCTTTTAATCCCAGTATAAACCAGTCTGTAGCACCTTTTAATCCCAGTATAAACCAGTCTGTAGCAGTTTTTAATCCCAGTATAAACCAGCCTGTAACAGCTTTTAATCCCAGTATAAACCAGTGTGTAGCAGCTTTTATTCCCAGTATGAACCAGTCTGTAGTAGCTTTTAATCCCAGTATAAACCAGCTTGTAACAGCTTTTAATCTCAGTATAAACCAGTCTGTAACAGCTTTTAATCCCAGTAAAAACCAGTCTGTGGCAGGTTTAATCCCAGTATAAACCAGCCTGTAACAGCTTTTAATCCCAGTATAAACCAGTGTGTAGCAGCTTTTATTCCCAGTATGAACCAGTCTGTAGCAGCTTTTAATCCCAATATAAACCAGCCTGTCACAGCTTTAATCCCAGTTTAAACCAGTCCGTAGCAGCTTTTAATCCCAGTATAAACCCTTTCTGTAACAGTTTTTAATCCCAGTATAAACCAGTCTGTAACAGTTTTTAATCCCAGTATAAACCAGTCCGTAGCAGCTTTTACTCCCAGTATAAACCAGTCTGTAGAAGCTTTTAAGCCCAGTATAATCCAGCTTGTAACAGCTTTTAATCACAGTATAAACCAGCCTTTAACAGCTTTTAATCCCAGTATAAACCAGTGTGTAGCAGCTTTAATCCCAGTATAAACCAGTGTGTAGCAGCTTTTAATTCCAGTATAAACCCATCTGTAGCAGCTTTTATTCCCAGTATAAACCAGTCTGTAGCAGCTTTTAATCCCAGTTTAAACCAGTCTGTAGCAGCTTTTCATCCCAGTATAAACCAGTCTGTAGCAGCTTTCGATCCCAGTATAAACCAGTCTGTAGCAGCTTTTAATCCCAGTATAAACCAGTCTGTAGCAGCTTATAATCCCAGTATAAAACAGTCTGTAGCAGCTTTTAATCCCAGTGTAAACCAGTCTGTAGCACCTTTTGATCCCAGTATAAACCAGTCCGAAGCAGCTTTTCATCCCAGCATAAACCAGTCTGTAGCAGCTTTTAATCCCAGTATAAACCAGTCTGTAAGAGCCTTTAATCCCAGTATAAACCAGTCTGTAGCAGCTTTTAATCCCAGTATAAACCAGTCTGTAGCAGCTTTTAATCCCAATATAAAACAGTATGTAGCAGCTTTTAATCCCAGTATAAACCAGTCTGTAGCAGCTTTTAATCCCAATATAAATCAGTATGTAGCAGCTTTTAATCCCAGTATAAAGCAGTCTGTAACAGTTTTTAATCCCAGTAGAAACCAGTCTGTAGAAGCTTTTAATCCCAGTATAAACCAGTCTGTAACAGCTTTTAATCCCAGTATAAACCAGTCTGTAGAAGCTTTTAATCCCAGTATAAACCAGTCTGTAACAGCTTTTAATCCCAGTATAAACCAGTCTGTAGCAGCTTTTAATCCCAGTATAAACCAGTCTGTAGCAGCATTTAATCCCAGTATAAACCAGTCTGTAGCAGCTTTCGATCCCAGTATAAACCAGTCTGTAGCAGCTTTTCATCCCAGTGTAAACCAGTCTGTAGCAGCTTTTAATCCCAGTATAAACCAGTATGTAGCAGCTTTTAATCCCAGTATAAACCAGTCTGTAGCAGCTTTTAATCCCAGTATAAACCAGTCTGTAGCAGCTTTTAATCCCAGTATAAACCAGTCTGTAGCAGCTTTTAATCCCAGTATAAACTAGTCTGTAGCAGCTTTTAATCCCAGTATAAACCAGTCTGTAGCAGCTTTCAATCCCAGTGTAAACCAGTCTGTAGCAGCTTTTAATCCCAGTATAACCCAGTATGTAGCAGCTTTTAATCCCAGTAAAAACCAGTCTGTAACAGCTTTTAATCCCAGTATAAACCAGTGTGTAGCAGCTTTTAATCCCAGTATAAACCAGTCTGTAGCAGCTTTTAATCCCAATATAAACCAGTCTGTAGCAGCGTTTCATCCCAGTATAAACCAGCTTGTAACAGCTTTAATCCCAGTATAAAACCAGTCCGTAGAAGCTTTTAATCCCAGTATAAACCCTGTCTGTTGAAGCTTTTAATCCCAGTATAAACCAGTATGTAGCAGCTTTTAATCCCAGTATAAACCAGTCTGTAGCACCTTTTAATCCCAGTATAAACCAGTCTGTAGCAGTTTTTATTCCCAGTATAAACCAGTCTGTAGCAGCTCTTAATCCCAGTATAAACCAGTCTGTAGCACCTTTTAATCCCAGTATAAACCAGTCTGTAGCAGCTTTTAATCCCAGTATAAACCAGTCTGTAGCAGCGTTTCATCCCAGTATAAACCAGCCTGTAACAGCTTTAATCCCAGTATAAAACCAGTCCGTAGAAGCTTTTAATCCCAGTATAAACCCTGTCTGTTGAAGCTTTTAATCCCAGTATAAACCAGTATGTAGCAGCTTTTAATCCCAGTATAAACCAGTCTGTAGCACCTTTTAATCCCAGTATAAACCAGTCTGTAGCAGTTTTTATTCCCAGTATAAACCAGTCTGTAGCAGCTCTTAATCCCAGTATAAACCAGTCTGTAGCACCTTTTAATCCCAGTATAAACCAGTCTGTAGCAGCTTTTAATCCCAGTATAAACCGGTCTGTAACAGCTTTTAATCCCAGTATAAACCAGTCTGTAACAGCTTTTAATCCCAGTATAAACCAGTATGTAGCAGCTTTTAATCCCAGTAATTAACCCTGTCTGTAACAGCTTTTAATCCCAGTATAAACCAGTCTGTAACAGTTTTTAATCCCAGTATAAACCAGTCAGTAGCAGCTTTTAATCCCAGTATAAACCAGTGTGTAGCACCTTCTAATCCCAGTATAAACCAGTCTGTAACAGCTTTTAATCCCAGTATAAACCAGTCTGTAACAGCTTTTAATCCCAGTATGAACCAGTCTGTAGCAGCGTTTCATCCCAGTATAACCCAGTATGTAGCAGCTTTAAATCCCAGTATAAACCAGTATGTAGCAGCTTTTAATCCCAGTATAAACCAGCCTGTAACAGCTTTTAATCCCAGTATAAACCAGTCTGTAGCAGCTTTTAATCCCAGTATATACCAGCCTGTAACAGCTTTTAATCCCAGTATAAACCAGTCTGTAGCAGCTTTTAATCCCAGTATAACCCAGTATGTAGCAGCTTTTAATCCCAGTAAAAACCAGTCTGTAACAGCTTTTAATCCCAGTATAAACCAGCCTGTAACAGCTTTAATCCCAGTATAAACCAGTCCGTAGCAGCTTTTAATCCCAGTATAAACCCTGTCTGTAACAGCTTTTAATCCCAGTATAAACCAGTCTGTAACAGTTTTTAATCCCAGTATAAACCAGTCAGTAGCAGCTTTTAAACCCAGTATAAACCCTGTCTGTAACAGCTTTTAATCCCAGTATAAACCAGTGTGTAGCACCTTTTAATCCCAGTATAAACCAGTCTGTAACAGCTTTTAATCCCAGTATAAACCAGTCGGTAGCAGCTTTTAATCCCAGTATAAACCAGTCTGTAGAAGCTTTTAATCCCAGCATAAACCCTGTTTGTAACAGGTTTTAATCCCAGTATAAACCAGTCTGTAACATTTTTTAATCCCAGTATAAACCAGTCTGTAGAAGCTTTTAATCCCAGTATAAACCAGTCTGTAACAGCTTTTAATCCCAGTATAAACCAGTCTGTAACAGCTTTTAATCCCAGTATAAACCAGTATGTAGCAGCTTTTAATCCCAGTATAAACCAGTCTGTAGTAGCTTTTAATCCCAGTATAAACCAGTCTGAAGCACCTTTTAATCCCAGTATAAACCAGTCCGTAGCAGCTTTTCATCCCAGTATAAACCAGTCTGTAGCAGCTTTTAATCCCAGTATAAACCAGTCTGTAACAGCTTTTAATCCCAGTATAAACCAGTCTGTAGAAGCTTTTAATCCCAGTATAAACCAGTATGTAGCAGCTTTTAATCCCAGTATAAACCAGCCTGTAACAGCTTTTAATCCCAGTATATACCAGTCTGTAGCAGCTTTTAATCCCAGTATAAACCAGCCTGTAACAGCTTTTAATCCCAGTATAAACCAGTCTGTAGCAGCTTTTAATCCCTGTATAAACCAGTCTGTAACAGCTTTTAATCCCAGTATAAACCAGTCTGTAGCAGCTTTTAATCCCAGTATAAACCAGTGTGTAGCAGCTTTTAATCCCAATATAAACCAGTCTGTAACAGCTTTTAATCCCAGTATAAACCAGTGTGTAGCAGCTGTCAGATTGGGAGGTAAAATGATGTAAAATGAATGTATGAATAGATGTAGCAGCATAAAGGTCGACCAGAAGAAGAAAGCAGAATTTATTACTAACAGAACTTTGTAGAAATAACACACAGACCAACAGTGACCAAACCTTTTCTCATCTCATCGTTCTCTCAAGTCTTGGCTTTCAGGAGAAAAAATATTGTTATTGAAACAAACACACAACAGAAACTATTTCCATGTTTCCACGTTTTCCTCATTTCCAGTTATTCCTGCTACTATTTACCTGCTGTCCTCACTAAACCAACTCCAGCTCAGCTGCTTTGTGGCGCCACCGTGCATCAGAAACGTCTTCTTGGCTTTATTCCAGCCATAGAGGAGCATTATTTTTCTTCTTTTCACACACACATAGAACTTTCTGCTCACTGGTTGATCTTTGGCTGCTCCTGATTGGACGTTACCGTCAATCTAAGCTCTCTGATTGGTGGAAAGTCTGACAGGAAGTGGCTTCATCATCATGTCCAGGTCTAAATAGAGGTCTCTTAGCAACATAGTAGTGATGGTGATGTTTTTATGATGAAATGTGATAAATAATGCTGTTATCCTGGATCATTGTGGATTTACCAGATAGAGTCTCTGAATAAACTATATAAATAAAATTATAAATTATAAATAAAAGAAAACTGCTGAGTTTTAATTATAAAAAAATAAAAATTTGTGTTTTAACTGATAAAATATGTATTTATGAAACATCTTTTTCTTCATGTCTTTCCTACGTCACAGATTTAATACTTTATAGATGAAGTCTTGTGCTCATGATTTACATGAAAACAATGAAATAATAAAGTGTTTGGTAGAAACGGAGTAAAAATAAATGTGAACTTTCCTCTTGTTAGCTTGGAAATGCTGCATGCAGCTGTCTGGCTCTGCAGCAGCAACTCTATCAGACTGATAGAGGCTCTGAGTGACAGACGATCAGCTGCAGCAGACACTGGCCAGACTCGGAGTCAGGCCATGACAGCCTGCAGAATAACCACGCTTCACTGCCTCTAACAAGGAAGAGGAGGCTTCAGAGTGAAGGGGAGGGGTCCGTTTGTATTCTTGCATGAGGCACATTCTCTTTTTACAGTGTATCAGAATACAGGATGCAGTCTAATTTCTGTTCCCTTGCAACTATCTTGTCCTAATTCAAAGCTCTTGTGGTTTATGTGGCTGAGATCCTGTTTCCAGCGGAGCCACCTGACCATGAAAAGAGTGGATGTGTCACGTTGCCCAGAGGCCAGCATCTCCGACGGGCAGCTTCTCCTTACACCTACGCAAACACACAGAGGAAAGCAGCATTTTAACACAGCCGAAAGAAATGAGAAAACAGGCTTCATACCGGCTAAATATCAAATGAAATTATTTTCATTTGATATTTAATTGTTATGTCGAGCACTTTGTGCTGCTTCTAAAAGTTTAAATAACATTTTATATGATTTGATTTAGGGAATATTAGCAGGTCCTATAAAAATGTTCAATGTGAGCCAAAGAGTCCTGGTCCAGAAAGAAATGAAACGTATAGAGAAGTTCACTGTGGTTATGAGTTATTTGGTTTTCTGTTAAAGTTTAACTATAATTCTGCAGTTCCATCATTTCTAAACCAAATTTAGTGGTTTCTGAGGTCTTGTTACTGTAAATTTATTCCCTGTTTTCAAGCCGATAAGTCATATTTATTCCTGCCCACCCGAACACACAGACTTGGTCATCATTAATTTTCCTTATTTAACCATTACCTTCATCTCACTTTAGTTTTAGATGACCTGATTTAACCCTCAAGGCACCTTTGAGGACCAAACCTCTGCTTTCTGCTTATTTAATTATTTTAATTAGAATTAATTAATTACAATGGTTTTAATTTGGTTTAAAAGTCCATAAACAAAGGACATAAAAACTTACAAAATTAGGAAAATATAATTAAAACTTTATATCTATGGTTAGGTCTGAAGTTGTTGAAAAGATCCGATGTAGGAAAAGTTTTTTTTTTTTATGATAAATTTAATTTTTATGACACTTTTACTGTTTTGGTATTGGAGGGGATAAAGTGAGTTATTCCCAAAAACTTGCAGAGCTCCAATAAAGAATTAAATAAATAAATAAGGCTTCAAAATCAATGTTCTTATCAATTATTGACCTACTGAAGGCTGTAATAATTGAAATATTGCAAATTTGTGTTTTTCCAATAAAAAAACAAATCAGCATTTTTTAATGACAAAAAGGCCACAAAACATAAAAAATATAAAAATAGAACTAGAAACTATATCTGTAGTTGGATTATTTTTAAAGGTGCCTCAAGGGTTAAAATGAAATAATCGGTAGATTTAAATGATGTCATAATGGTGGGCTCATCGCTGCACACATGCACATAAAGATGAACCATCAGAAACATGTAGAACCACAGCAGATAGAAGAGATCTGAGTCATTTATGGAAAGCTGGACGGATGCCTCCCTGCAGCAACGCTGGCTGAACGCTTTCCAAACCATGACAAAGACTAACATCTTCGCAGCAACTTCACGCTAAATATGACTTCCTGCACCGTGGGAGGGAGGGAAAGAAGATGGACTGGGATGAGGAGGAGGCTGATGAAGGACATGGGGCTGTAAGGGGAGAGGAGAGGAGAAAGCAGGAGAATGGGCCGGTGATGAGGCTCGACTGTAACTGGCAGCAGAGAGGATAGAAATATAAAAGGCTGGAAATCAGGACTCCTGACATCCAGCGCTCCAGGTGACCTGCTGAGGGCCAATCAGGAGGCAGAACCAGAAGATGGTGTACTGGTTCTGGTTCTGATGGAAGTCTCTACCTGTTGTCTAAATATTTTATTTGGCGTCTCCTGAAGGGGATTTTTATAGTACTATAATTTTAAGACAAAAAAGAAAGTCAGATTTTCCAACCAGCTGATTACCTGGTCACAGGTGAAGGTGTCAGGATTGGGTATAAAAGCATCAGATTCTACCAAGGTGACGTCCAGAAAGTCTGTGGTTGATCCAGCAAGACGTCCTCCTTCGGAATGACAAATGGAGCATCATGAAGGGGAGAATCAGACAGCAACAAGCAGGAAATCTGGGATTGAGCAGGAACAGACAGATTCCTCCTGGAAAGTAGAAGAATCAGGAGCCTCAGTTGGTTAAAGGAAGCTAACAGAACGCAAGGAAACAGGACTCCACCCAACTTCTGAATCCATTAAATTCTTTATAATTTCTAAAGAAAAGTGGAGATCAGGTCTCCTGATTTTATCTGTTGAATGTTTTATTAGTAGCTGCAGCTTCTGCGCTGGCCCGAATGAGGCCCAGGTGAGGCCTGGGTGAGGTCTGGATGAGGCCCGGATGAGGTCCGGATGAGGCCCAGATGAAGCCCGAATGAGGTCCAGATGAAGTCCGGATGAGGCCTGGATGAGGTTTGGATGAGGCCCAGATGAAGCCCGAATGAGGTCCAGATGAAGTCCGGATGAGGCCTGGATGAGGTTTGGATGAGGTCCGGATGAGGCCCAGATGAAGCCCGAATGAGGTCCAGATAATGTCCCGATGAGGCCTGGATGAGTTTGGATGAGGCCTGGATGAGGTTTGGATGAGGTCTGGATGAGGTTTGAATGAGGCCTGGATGAGGTCTGGATGAGGCCTGGATGAGGTTTGGATGAGATTTGAATGAGGTCTGGCTGAAGTTTGGATGAGGTCTGGATGAAATTTGAATGAGTCTGGATGAGATTTGAATGAGGTCTGGATGAAGTTTGGATGAGGTCTGGATGAGGTTTGAATGAGGTCTGGATGAAGTTTGAATGAGGCCTGGATGAGGTTTGAATGAAGTCTGGATGAAGTTTGGATGAGGTCTGAATGAGGCCTGGATGAGGTCTGGATGAGGCCTGGATGAGGTCTGGTTGAGGCCTGGATGAGGCCTGGATGAGGTCTGGATGAGGTCTGGATGAGGTTTGGATGAGGTTTGGATGAAGTTTGAATGAGGTCTGGATGAAGTTTGGATGAGGTCTGGATGAGGTTTGAATGAGGTCTGGATGAAATTTGAATGAGGTCTGGATGAGGTTTGAATGAGGTCTGGATGAAGTTTGGATGAGGTCTGGATGAGGTTTGAATGAGGTCTGGATGAAGTTTGAATGAGGCCTGGATGAGGTTTGAATGAAGTCTGGATGAAGTTTGGATGAGGTCTGAATGAGGCCTGGATGAGGTCTGGATGAGGTCTGGATGAGGTTTCAGATGTTCTGAGGCGTGCGTGATGTAAACGGCTAAAATGGGGTTTTCATTGTATGTGTATATGAGCCTAATCTTGTGATTTGTGATGGACGTCTCATCACAACGCAACCCAGCAACTTTTTCAGGTCTTATCAGAGACTAGCGGAGACTAACGGAGACTAACGGAGACCAACGTGGAGGCACGTATCGTTCTTATTGACGCAGGAGGCCGGTGTGGTGGTGAAATAAGAACCGCAAACACATCCTTCAGCAGGAGCGCTGATTTCAACACAACACTGGGCCTCTTGCAGCGACTCAACAGCTACAGATTTTTATTTGCTCCTTCCATACACACACACACACACACACACACACACACACACACACACACACACACACATATATATATGTATGTATGCTCGGCATCTGATGTTATATAAACATCTGTTGTGGTCATAATATACGGAAAGAGGATCTTAAATGTGCATCAGTTCGTTGTCCTGCCTGGGTCACCGTGTGATTGTAATTTTTTACTACTGTTGGTTAAAAGTTCCTGTTAATAGTTAACTGTTTTCTACGGTACATGCCACCAGAATTCACTTTTTTTTGTGGTTGTAGCAGTGATGGTGTTGCATGTAAATTGGATGTGAAATTGGGGTGGGATTAAATAAGTTTTTTTTCTTCCTACTCCCTTTCAAGCAATAAGCAGTTTTTTTTTTTTTATATGGTTCCTTGTTCGAAAAATGACGGACTTGCATGTCTCCTCTGTATTTCACTGTAAATATTACTGCCTGAAATAAAAATAAATTAAAATATTGGTAGAAACTATAGGTGTGGTACATCATATAGATTTTATGATATTATATATATGCACACACACACACACACACACATATATAAACTCTGCATCTGATGCTAAGTTGTGCCAGCGGTGGAGGGGTTGTACTGCAGTTGTCATGTCTTGTTTTGCTAATAGCATTAGTGTCGTCTGTGATGGATATTGAGATATTTTAGAAAAGATTGTGACATCTCTTCTTAGCGATATCCCCGCCCCGACTCCGCAGTGGAAGCTTTGCCTGTGGGATGAATCCTGATCCGAGAACCCAAGCTGTCTGTGGCTGTGAGGAGAGAAACGTCATATTTAGACCAACTTGCCCTGATTAAGCCATGAATTTGAAGCACTTTGAAGCAAAAACCTGACAGTCATGTGTGGAAGATTTTGCCAGACAGCCAACAAGCAGCTGATCTGAGCGCCGTGTGGAAGTGATCACATGGCTTCAGGCGGAGCAGCTGCACCAGAACCAGACTGGGATTCTGATGGCTGAGGAGCAGCAACAGACGTCCACAATCATCTCAAGTGTTTCCATGAACACTTGATTTCCCCCTCAGCCAGAAAGGTAAATATCAGCTTACTTACCTTCAACATGGATGTTTTGTTAGCTGAGAGCATGGTGGCACACGAGTGGCTTCCCTGTAGGAGGTAAATCAGAAACTACCCCCCACACCCCTTTTTATTTTCTTTGCTAAACACTGTGGGACAAACCCGCCACCTGCTTGATATTCTCCCTCCTGCTTCACCTCCATTTTCCAGCCAACTGGCCAGAACAAAGCAGGAGGTGCACCTCTAAGGTGTACTCCTGGTGGAGAGCTTTCCCTCTTTATTTCCAACAGGCCAGCCCTTCTTCCCCTCGCACCGAGTGCAGCGGGGCCCAGCTTTATTTCCCTCCATGGGGAAAAACCTGAGCAGGGCACACAGAAAGTGGCTTTAGATCCTAAAGAGGGCAGCTGTAGTTTGAATGCGGCTCTTTTTGCTTTTGTGTTTTAAATGAGCATTGTCAGCCGGTCCATCCTGAGCCCGTCATGGGGGGGCATCTTAGACGCCTTTCAGCACCGTACACATGCAGATATATTTAGAATTACACATGCAGATATTCTTCCCACCCTGTTCTGCATGACGTCCTGCAGCTCGCTGCCGGCCCCCATGGCCCGCTGGTTCTGGTTCTGGATCCCAGGAAAACACCATCCATCCCTCCTTGTTGATGCCCTGGTTGACAAACAGATGACGCCTACAGCATGAGTTGCCTTTGCTTTGTGATTTAGTGGCTTTGTCTGCGTGGATTTTATATCAGTATTGATGAGGGTGGTGGGCCGGGGGTCTGCCGCTGTCCCCATCCTCTCATTCCCCATTAGGGGTGTGGGAGGGTGGGTACTTTCTGGGGTTGATGACGGCTCACTGGCTGTAGTCCCTGAATTGCCCGGTCGTGGGGGGTGGCCTCTCCTGGCCTGTCTTGCCCTGGGGGGCCTCCTGGGGAACGGGGGTGCCTAATGCCACTAAAGGCTCATCATCCAGAGGGAAGTTTGCCTCCCTCTGGACGTACATCCCTGGACCCCTCTTACTTCCCTCTCTCTCTGTCTCACACACACACACACACACACACACATAGGGAGTTGGGAGGCGTGGAGCCATGCGGGGTGGAACGAAGGAGACCATTCAGTGGTCTCCTTGGATGCACCCCGTGGCGTCTCGCCTCTCAGTTTTAATTGCACCGAGACACCAAAACACAAGAAACACAACACACAAACAACACCTGGGGGGCATGGCATGCGGTGCATGTCGGGCGGGGCCACTTAGGTGGCCCGGCTCCCGGCTCATTGCGGTCACTGCCCCTCAATTTTAATTGCACACAACACACACTACCTAAACAGTCAGGAGCGGGGAGGGAGAGGGTATTGGGGACCTCTCACACCCCTGTTCCCCCTGGGTGTGGCCGTGGCCGGGGGTGGGGGGAGGTGGTTGCCCGGGGCCGGTTCCCGGGGTGGCTGCGCTGGTGGGCTGCTGGCTCTGTGGGTGTTGGGTCAAGGGGGGGTGCTTGGGGCTTGCTGTCCTCTGGTCCGCCTGGGGTGTCCCCCACAGGGCATGGTGGGTGGGTTGTGTGTGGCGTGACTGTGTGGTGGTGAGTGATTGTGGGTGCGGCGTGGGGGAGGGTGTGAGTGTGGGGTTATATAGGGTGCAGGTGGGGGGTGGGGGGAGGGGGCCGATAGCACCCTGGTTCCCGGGGTGTGTGGCTGGAACATCGGGGTGTGTGCTGGCCTACGCCGGGTGGCTGTCTGGGGGGGCCTGGTCCTCCTAGGCATGTTGCAGGCCCTCTACCTTTGGGGGGTGGGGCGGCCGCCTCTGGGCTCCTGGGGCCCTGGGCCCTTTGCTTGGGCTACCCTGGGTAGCCAGTCCCTGGTGGGGCCGGCGGCTGCTGATCTTTGCCCACTGGGACCTGTGCCCCGGGACCGTGGGGGGCTCTTGCTGGGGCTCTCCTCTGCCGCCCTTCGGGTGGGGCTGGAGTCGTCTTCATGGTGGGGTGGCTTGGGTTGGTGCTCCGGGTCTGCTGCTGGGGGCCCGGGCCTCTGGCCCTGGTCTGCCTCTGGCCTCCGTGGAGGCGTGGTGGCATTTGCATGATCTCACTCACCACTCTTCATCACTGATCACTCCTCTTCCTCATCCTCTGCATGCTGACACAGTCATTGAGTTGTCCAGTGGGTTTTAATACTAAGCGATAATTATTTTTTTTATTTTTCCTGTGAGTTAGTATCTGGTCGCTGTTATGTTTTTTTGATTTGGTTATTATTTAAAACTCTTAATGACTGGCAGCTCTGGTTTTCAGTAAAAGTTGTAGGAAATTTCCTGGTGTGTTCATGTACAGGTGTAACAGTTTGTTGTCTGGTGATGGTGTGGATTGAAGGGTCGTTTCCTTCTGTCTGTGATCTTTTTGTCTCCTTTCTTCTTTCCCTTTTGCTCTTTTTGCTATTTTCCATCTTTTTCTGTCCCCTCCGGTCAGGTCCAGCAAGATTACATAGATTCCGTGATTCAAAGTAAATAAATAAATAAATGAATCAGATTATCAAGAGGAGCCTTACCCATAGGCCTCCCCTTGGCAGAGCAAATTTGTTCAGCACGATACAGAAACCAGATTATCATTTAGCTGCTATGATGCTGGACAGGACAAGTTAAAAAACAAAACAAAAAAAAGTCTGGCTTTGTTTCGTTCATTTGTTTTAATGTCAAATTCTAGTTGTTATGTAGTATTTGGCTCAAACATAGAGCTCTGTACCGGGCGGTAATGAGCCGCTAGGAGTCCATCCCTGAGCTCCTGTCCATCGCCGCCTCTCCGGACCGCCGCTGAAAGATGCCTCAGACCTTTGTAGCCAGCAGGTTATTGTATTTCTAATTAAGTCGGGTAATCTCCCACCTTTTGTGCCGTTTGCAAGGTGATATAGGTGCTGAACCATGGCTAACGGAAAGGTACCGAGCCCTGCTGGGAATTATCTGTTCTTTAATGCAGTAGTCCCACAATGCAGACATTACTCAGAATATCTGGAAAAATGAAAGGATCTGAAGTAATATTTGAATAGACAGATGAGTAGAAGGCTGGAGACAAAGGCTCCTGATGGAAGGAGTCAGTTTAATTGATCAGGATATTTTATTCACCTGTAATTTGTCTGGATTCTTTCACCGATGAGAAAATCGGGTTCAGTGTGAGACCTGATGGAAGTCATCTGACCCTGAGGGGCATCAGAAGGACCCTGGTTTAACTAACCCCAACATCTTGTGTTGGCTTCAGATCATAATGATGTATTTCTGTCAGGAGATGCAGTAGGAGGTTGCAGGCTAAAACTGCCGTGCTCTCGGGGTTTTGTTTAAGGTTTTCTACTCTGTGTTTACCTTGTCCTCTCGTGTGGGTTGTGTTCGGCTCGCTGCTTGTGCCGTTAGTTCACCCAGCTTGAATTCTTTCCTTCACTTCACCTGCTCCTTATTAGTCTGTCTGTGCATAAAACCCAAGTTTCCTGGTTCACCGTGTTGATTCCGTTGTGTTTCCCTCATTTAGTTCCTTGTAAGTCTTCTGGTTTTGGTTTCATTAAACGTTGTTTCTGCATCTGTTTGCCTTTGCCTTCCTTTCAGAGCCACGTCGGAACGTCTGCATGCAGGCAGAGCTCGTTTCTTTTTGCTTTTAATCTTTCCTAATTTAAAAGGAAAAATCGGATAACAAATCATTAACTGTTTTCTGATTTGGTGCACAAGACGAAAATGGGGTAAATATATATATATCTGTGTGTGTGTGTGTGTGTGTGTGTGTATTTATATATAAAAAGCACTCATTACTTTTTCAGAAAAAGGTTCATAATCTGATTTTTCGGTTTGGATTAATAAAAAGAAATTTTTTTGTTTATTTGTTTGCATGCTAACACCATGCTAAGACCATGCAAACACCATGCTAAGACCATGCAAACACCATGCTAACACCATACTAACACCATGCTAAGACCATGCAAACACCATGCTAACACCATACTAACACCATGCTAAGACTGTGCTAACACCATGCTAACACCGTACTAACACCATGCTAAGACTGTGCTAACACCATGCTAACACCATACTAACACCATGCTAAGACTGTGCTAACACCATGCTAACACCGTACTAACACCATGCTAAGACCGTGCTAAGACCATGCTAACACCATGCTAACACCATGCTAAGACTGTGCTAACACCATGCTAACACCATACTAACACCATGCTAAGACTGTGCTAACACCATGCTAACACCGTACTAACACCATGCTAAGACTGTGCTAAGACCATGCTAAGACCATGCAAACACCATGCTAACACCATGCTAACACCATGCTAAGACCATGCAAACACCATGCTAACACCATGCTAACACAGTGCTAACACCATGCTAAGACCATGCAAACACCATGCTAACACCATGCTAACACCGTGCTAACACCATGCTAACATCGTGCTAACATCGTGCTAAAACAGACTTCCTGTATGTATGCTGACAAAAACATAAAGTCTCGTTAAGCTGTCGCGTTGTGCAGCGATGAAAGAAAAGATTTATTACATCGTTTTAAGCGTAATTTGTCGTTCAGCAGTAATTGGTAGAGGACAAAGTTTCCTTCCCCGTAAACCCAGAATACTATCACATAAAATCTCAGGTATTCCTCTTCATAAAGAACCTGGCGAAGTGGAACTAGAACGGTCTGATCCTGTCGTCCAGCACTTCTTTCCTTCTTCCATCAGCTCCTCCATTTCTTACGTCTGAATAAGCAGAAAGCAGATGAACCTCTGATGGAGGCAGTTGTGCTGCTCAACTTCACAAATCTCTCACCCTGCTTGTCTGACTCGCATCTCCCTCCTGCCAACACGGTGGCCGGTTCAAAACTCCCGGAACAAATTAGATGGCAACCAGCCATGTGTCATATGAAACATACAGGTAATGAAAATTCACTTACCCCCTATGTAGGAATCACTTCTCCCACAATGCACCTGTCACAGAGCCTTCAGCAGGCTGAAGCTCTTTCTTCCTACTGTCTGACACCATAATTGCTTGTTAATTCCTTCTCTTGGTTTTGCACACTGGCTTTTGGAGGGATTGTGATGAATCATGCAGCCAAACCTTTGTCCATGAACGGAGTGACAGGCACTGCTGCAGTGGCTGCAGAACAGATGAAGGTTTGGTGGAACAAGCTAATAAAGCTGAATAAACCCGAAGCTTAAAATCACAGCTTTAGTTTAATGAATGGTTCAGTAAAATCTGACCTTTTCGGGAAGAACAGGGTTTGTTATAATGTGATCGGAGTGCGCTGGTTGGACCTGACCTTAGTGTCTTTATAACCAGGTTTAACCCTTTAAAACCAGACAAAAGGAAGCATCAGAAAAGCAAACTTTTCAAGTCTTTATTTGGATTTTTTAACGACGTCTACAATTAAACATATTAAAATAATTAACATGAATGTACAGTTTATCACCGTGTGATGTTCGAATAGTGCAAAGCTCTAGTGATGCCGTAGGTCTCAGTCTGCAGTGCTAACCCGTCAAGGGTTAAAGGGTGAACTGTCCCATTCATACATGTACACACATGCATACATTTACTTACACACACACACACACACACATATATATATATATAGATATATATATAAATAGCCACACACGTGTAGTCATCCATGAAACCATGCAGTGATCAAACGTGTGTCTTCCAGCTGTTTTAACCTGTTACATGTTTTCCTGGAGAACACGCTAAACTCACATGTTTCTGTGTTAATACCTCAGATACTCCTCCAGTGACTGATCAGGATTCTTGGCCTCTACTATCATTTAAGAGAGATCAAAGAGCAAAATTAGTCCCATTTTTCCCGTTACAGTGACATAAGAGATGACCTGGAAAAACCCCAGCATGCCCGCGAGAAATCATCAGGAAGACCACGTTCAATAGGAGCACCATTTCTTCTATTCCACGGGGCCAAATTAGAGTGTGAGGTTAAGAGGCAGATAGTATCCCCATCACTTCAGTATCACTGTCCTAAAAGCTCTGACCTCTTACTCAGCCCAGGACAAAGAAACATAACTCATCTCAATGTGAAATATTTCAGTCTTTATCACCCTTTTCACCCTCTGCCAGCCCTTCCCGCTGACGTCCCGGCATATGAATACAGACGTCTCTAAAACCAAAGCAGAAGCCTTTCTGAATTAACATTATTGACTAAGATGCAGTTAAGTGATTGTGTAATGGTTAATGGAAGGCTAATGTTAAATTCTTCAGATAAGGTGAAGGCCTTAAAACACATTTATTGATTCTTCGGCTCACTGGGTGATTTCAGACATGATTAGATAGACTTTCTACACTTTTTCATGTCTTCCCTTCTTGCCCCTGAAGCAAGTACATTTCCCGGTTAAGTGTAGTTTCACATTAGTCTTACAGGAGATCATAGGATTCTATACATAGTCTCATTTTATTACTAAAAATGCCTCTAATAATTGATCTTGCAGCTAAAACACAAGACGTATTTAAACAAAGAATAAGCTGATTATATAAAAGACGTATAACCACAGACCAACATACACATCTCAGACCTGGTCTGACATAAGATCCTAAAAATGATCTTTAAACCTTCTGGTGGAAATCCCAACAAGAAAATGCCGGCTTGAGTTTCATTTTCAGATGTAAAGTGATGCCTAATTACCATTGTTCCAAAATAACTGGGCATCATAATATTAAATGAAAATATGTTTTTTATTTATTTATTTTTATTTAATCTTTATTTGTGCAGGAAAAAAAGAAGTCCTGGTCCAAGACACACCAGCACCATTTCACAAGGTACCAAGTAAAACACACACAAGACAGTTAAAGGCAAAAAAAGTAGCACTGACACCTGGTGTTTCAAATCAGAACTGCAGTCGAAAGAGAAAAACACGGACAGCTTTCTTCCTCCTCTCGGAGAGTTTCGCCAGGTTGCCGGTTTGTGAGCGGATGTTCTTTTATACAGTCTATAAAGGACGGAGAACATATCGCCAGCAAACATCACAATGACGAGCGAAGATGATTCACACACAGGAAGTTGCTATGCTTTGCAATGCTAGCTCTAATTTCAGTTAGCATAAAATAGAGTGTAAACAAACACGACATTAATCAACAGTTTTCCCTTAGTCTCACTTAATAAATGAATTTGATAGTAATTTCATAAGTTTATAAGGACTTGGCCAAACATCATTACATTTGTAATTTACTGCACTAATACATCCATACAGTCACACAAATTAATTTAATGAGTGCCGAGAAATAAATGAGACTAAAATCTTTGTAAATCAAGATTAACTTTTCAGTTAATTTAAGATGAAAATTCCAGTGCTTACCTTCTTTTACTTGCTTTCATACCTGCTGCTCTTGTGCCCACATAAAATACCAAACACTGGCTGTTGTTTGGCAACCGTGGGGAGTCGCATATGATTGGTTAAGGAACCAGGAAGTAGGAAAGAGCTACACACCAAAGTTATTCTGTCAAGGAACTTTTACTTTGAAAGGAGAAAAACTTGACAAAGACATTGATGATGTAGGAGACAGACTGTTTATAGGGAAGCTTCCTTTTATCCCTCGCAGCAAATGAGAACATTTAAATTATTTTTAAGGAAAAATCCTAATTATTCAGCCTTTAAAAAGAAAAAAATTACTTTTACTTACCAAAAACAAGTATGTGTTGTGGAATCTGTCTGCTCTCCATACAGGTAAGTATGTTTTTCTCCAAAGAAACTGAGGCGCACGTTGTGTTTTATGGAGTATTAGAAACTGGCTTTCCTCAAAGATGTACTACAGACCCCCCTCCCCTCCTTTTTTAAATAAAAATTGTCCTCTTCATCACACCTATTTAGTCATGGCACAAAGAAAGAAGAGCGGAGTGAGGGAGTGTCTGCATCTGCTGGTGACTAAACGGGAGTGAAAATCAGCTTAATGTGCGTTCAGTTTGACATCTTGTAAGATTTTTAAAGGGAAAACACACAGCTGCAGTTACACCATCATGTTGTTGTGACTGTTGATAAATGTCTAGTGTATAATTACTGAACCCGCTGCTGCCTGTGAAAGCTTACAAGCTTCCTGTTGGTGATGAGAAAGCAAACAAACATCCCTGTTCATTGGTGGGTAAATAAACATCTGGAAAACTCTGTAACTCATTACATGCAACCTAGCTGTTCATGTGATGAGCGAAGGGATAACCATCCAATTCTTCCCTGATTCTTTACCAACCCGGAATCCAAGCCTGTGTTTATGTGGAGGGGAACTAGTGTGTTTCACAATGCAGTTTCAGAAGCAATCTTGTGAGTTTTATTTTGTAGAATAAAACAACCTTCATGACTAACAGCATCAGACATGTTTCCACATGGTCATTGTTTGATGTCGCAGTAATAGATAAATATTAAATCGATAAGTGTCAGTGGGAGGAAACTCCCGGTAGAGATGATGTCAACTGTGAGCTGGTTTAACATATATATGCGGTAAATGGACTTGTACTTATACAGCGCTTTTCCAGTCAGATTGACCACTCAAAGCCCTTTACACTACTTATCACATTCACCCATTCACACACACATTCACATGACTCTGGTTCTGGTTCTGTGCTGGGGATAAATCTGGTTCTGGTTCTCTGATGATGATAACTCTGGTTCTAGTTCAGTGTGGGGATAACTCTGGTTCTGTGCTGGGGATAACCATGGTTCTGGTTTAGTGTGGGGAAAACTCTGGTTCTGTGCTGGGAATAACTCTGGATCTGGTTCAGTGTGGGGATAACCCTGGCACTGGTGTAGTGTGGGGATAACTGTGGTTCTGGTTCATTGTGGGGATAACTTTGGTTCTGGATTAGTGTTAGGGATAACTGTGGTTCTGGTTTAGTGTGGGGATACCTCTGGTTCTGGTTCTGTGTGGGGATAACTGTAGTTCTGGTTCTGTGAGGGGATAACTCTGGTTCTGGTTCAGTGTGGGGATAACTCTGGTACTGTGCTGGGGATAACTCTGATTTTGGTTCTGTGTGGGGATAAATCTGGTTCTTGTTCTGTGCTGGGGATAACTCTGGTTCGGGTTCTGTGTGGGGATAACTCTGGTTCTTGTTCTGTGCTGGGGATAACTCTGGTTCGGGTTCTGTGTGGGGATAACTCTGGTCCTGGTTTAGTGCTGGGGATAACTGTGGTTCTCTGCTGGGGATAACCATGGTTCTGGTTTAGTGTGGGGATAACTCTGGTTCTGTGCTGGGGATAACTTTGGTTCGGGTTCAGTGTGGGGATAACTCTGGCTCTGGTTTAGTGTGGGGATAACTGTGGTTCTGGTTCATTGTGGGGATAACTCTGGTTCTGGATTAGTGTTAGGGATAACTGTGGTTCTGGTTTAGTGTGGGGATACCTCTGGTTCTGGTTCTGTGTGGGGATAACTGTGGTTCTAGTTCTGTGCTGGGGATAACTCTGGTTCTGGTTCAGTGTGGGGATAACTCTGGTTCTTGTTCTGTGCTGGGAATAACTCTGCTTCGGGTTCTGTGTGGGGATAACTCTGGTCCTGGTTTAGTGCTGGGGATAACTGTGGTTCTGTGCTGGGGATAACTCTGGTTCTGGTTCTGTGCTGGGGATAAATCTGGTTCTGGTTCTCTGATGATGATAACTCTGGTTCTAGTTCAGTGTGGGGATAACTCTGGTTCTGTGCTGGGGATAACCATGGTTCTGGTTTAGTGTGGGGAAAACTCTGGTTCTGTGCTGGGAATAACTCTGGATCTGGTTCAGTGTGGGGATAACCCTGGCACTGGTGTAGTGTGGGGATAACTGTGGTTCTGGTTCATTGTGGGGATAACTTTGGTTCTGGATTAGTGTTAGGGATAACTGTGGTTCTGGTTTAGTGTGGGGATACCTCTGGTTCTGGTTCTGTGTGGGGATAACTGTAGTTCTGGTTCTGTGAGGGGATAACTCTGGTTCTGGTTCAGTGTGGGGATAACTCTGGTACTGTGCTGGGGATAACTCTGATTTTGGTTCTGTGTGGGGATAAATCTGGTTCTTGTTCTGTGCTGGGGATAACTCTGGTTCGGGTTCTGTGTGGGGATAACTCTGGTTCTTGTTCTGTGCTGGGGATAACTCTGGTTCGGGTTCTGTGTGGGGATAACTCTGGTCCTGGTTTAGTGCTGGGGATAACTGTGGTTCTCTGCTGGGGATAACCATGGTTCTGGTTTAGTGTGGGGATAACTCTGGTTCTGTGCTGGGGATAACTCTGATTTTGGTTCTCTGTGGGGATAAATCTGGTTCTCGTTCTGTGCTGGGGATAACTGTGGTTCTGGTTCTGTGTGGGGTTAACTGATGTTCTGGTTCTGTGCTGGGGAAAACTCTGGTTCTGGTTCTGTGGTGGGGATAACTCTGGATCTGGTTCTGTGTGGGGATAACTGTGGTTCTGTGCTGGGGATAAATGAGGTTCTGGTTCAGATTGGGGATAACTCTGGCTCTGGTTCTGTGTGGTGGATACCTCTGGTTCTGGTTCAGTGTGGGAATAACTCTGGTTCTGTGCTGGGGATAACTTTGGTTCGTGTTCAGTGTGGGGATAACTCTGGCTCTGGTTTAGTATGGGGATACCTGTGGTTCTGGTTCATTGTGGGGATAACTCTGGTTCTGGATTAGTGTTAGGGATAGCTGTGGTTCAGGTTTAGTGTGGGGATACCTCTGGTTCTGGTTCTGTGTGGGGATAACTGTGGTTCTGGTTCTGTGCTGGGGATAACTCTGGTCCTGGTTTAGTGCTGGGGATAACTGTGGTTCTGTGCTGGGGATTACTCTGGTTCTGGTTCTGTGCTGGGGATAAATCTGGTTCTGGTTCTGTGTGGGGATAACTCTGTTTCTGGTTCAGTGTGGGCATAACTCTGGTTCTGGTTCTGTGCTGGGGATAAATCTGGTTCTGGTTCTGTGTGGGGATAACTCTGTTTCTGGTTCAGTGTGGGCATAACTCTGGTACTGTGTGGGGATAGCTCTGGTTCTGGTTCTGTGTGGGGATAACTCTGTTTCTGGTTCACTGTGGGGATAACTCTGGTTCTGGTGTAGTGTGGGGATAACTGTGGTTCTCGTTCTGTGCTGGGGATAACTCTGGTTCTGGTTCAGTGTGGGGATAACTCTGGTTCTGGTTCTGTGTGGGGATAACCCTGGCACTGGTGTAGTGTGGGGATAACTGTGGTTCTGGTTCTGTGCTGGGGATAACTTTGGTTCTGGTTCTGTTCTGGGCATAACTCTGGTTCGGGTTCTGTGTGGGGATAACTCTGGTTCTGGATCAGTGCTGGGGATAACTGTGGTTCTGGTTCAGTGTGGGAATAACTTTGGTTCTGGTTCTGTGCTGGGGATAACTCTGGTTCGGGTTCTGTGTGGGGATAACTCTGGTTCTGGATCAGTGCTGGGGATAACTGTGGTTCTGGTTCAGTGTGGGGATAACTTTGGTTCTGGTTCTGTGTGGGGATAACTGTGGTTCTCGTTCTGTGCTGGGGATAACTTTGGTTCTGGTTCCGTGCTGGGGATAACTCTGGTTCTGGTTTAGTGCTGGGGATAACTGTGGTTCTGGTTCAGTGTGTGGATAACTGTGGTTCTGGTTCAGTGTGGTGATAACTCTGGTTCTGGTTCTGTGTGGTGGATACTTCTGTTTCTGGTTCAGTGTGGGAATAACTCTGGTTATGTGCTGGGGATAACTCTGGTTCTGGTTCAGTGTGGGGATAACTGTGGTTCTGGTTCTGTGTGGGGATGGCTCTAGTTCTGGTTCAGTGTGGGGATAACTCTGGTTGTGTGCTGAGGATAACTCTGGATCTGGTTCAGTGTGAGGATAACTCTGGTTCTGGTTCAGTTTGGGGATGACTCTGGTTCTTGTTCTGTGCTGGGTAAAACTCGTTCTCTTTAATGCTGGGGATTACTGTGGTTCTGGTTCAGTGTGGGGATTACTGTGGTTCTGGTTCAGGGTGGGGATAACTCTGGTTCTGTGCTGGGGATAACTGTGGTTCTGGTTCTGTGCTGGGGATAACTCTGATTCTGGTTCAGTGTGGGGATAACTCTGGCTCTGTGCTGGGGATAACTCTGATTCTGGTACTGTGTGGGGATAACTGTGGTTCTGGTTCTGTGCTGGGGATAACTCTGGTCCTGGTTCTGTGTGGGGATAACTCTGGTTCTGGTTCTGTGCTGGGGTTAAATCTGGTTCTGGTTCTGTGTGGGGATAACTCTGTTTCCGGTTCAATGTGGGGATAACTGTGGTTCTGTGTGGGGATAACAGTGGTTCTCGTTCTGTGCTGGGGATAACTTTGGTTCTCGTTCTGTGCTGGGGATGACTTTGGTTCTCGTTATGTGCTGGGGATAACTCTGGTTCTGGTTCTGTGTGGGGATAACTCTGGTTCTGGTTCTGTGCTGTGGATGAATCTGGTTCTGGTTCTGTGTGGGGATAACTCTGTTTCTGGCTCAGTGTGGGGATAACTCTGGTTCTGTGTGGGGATAACCCTGGCTCTGTTTCAGTGTGGGGATAACTCTGGTTCTTGTTCCGTGCTGGGGATAGCTCTGGTTCTGGTTCTGTGTGGTGGATACCTCTGGTTCTGGTTCAGTGTGGGAATAACTCTGGTTCTGTGTGGGGATAACTGTGGTTCTGGTTCTGTGCTGGGGATAAATCTGGTTCTGGTTCTGTGTGGGGATAAGTCTGTTTCTGGTTCAGTGCGGGGATAACTCTGGTTCTGGTTCTGTGCTGGGGATAACTTTGGTTCTGGTTCTGTGCTGGGGATAACTCTGGTTCGGGTTCTGTGTGGGGATAAGTCTGGTTCTGGTTTAGTGCTGGGGATAACTGTGGTTCTGGTTCGGTGTGGGGATAACTTTGGTTCTGGTGCTGTGATGGGGATAACTCTGGTTCTGGTTCTGTGTGGGGATAACCCTGGCACTGGTGTAGTGTGGGGATAACTGTGGTTCTGGTTCTGTGCTGGGGATAACTTTGGTTCTGGTTCTGTGCTGGGGATAACTCTGGTTCGGGTTCTGTGTGGGGATAACTCTGGTTCTGGTTCTGTGCTGGGGATAACTGTGGTTCTGGTTCTGTGTGGGGATAACTTTAGTTCTGGTTCTGTGATGGGGATAACTCTGGTTCTGGTTCTGTGTGGGGATAACCCTGCCACTGGTGTAGTGTGGGGATAACTGTGGTTCTGGTTCTGTGATGGGGATAACTCTGGTTCGGGTTCTGTGTGGGGATAACTGTGGTTCTGGTTCATTGTGGGGATAACTCTGGTTCTGGATTAGTGTTAGGGATAGCTGTGGTTCAGGTTTAGTGTGGGGATACCTCTGGTTCTGGTTCTGTGTGGGGATAACTGTGGTTCTGGTTCTGTGCTGGGGATAACTCTGGTCCTGGTTTAGTGCTGGGGATAACTGTGGTTCTGTGCTGGGGATTACTCTGGTTCTGGTTCTGTGCTGGGGATAAATCTGGTTCTGGTTCTGTGTGGGGATAACTCTGTTTCTGGTTCAGTGTGGGCATAACTCTGGTACTGTGTGGGGATAGCTCTGGTTCTGGTTCTGTGTGGTGGATACCTCTGGTTCTGGTTCAGTGTGGGAATAACTCTGGTTCTGTGTGGGGATAACTGTGGTTCTGGTTATGTGCTGGGGATAAATCTGGTTCTGGTTCTGTGTGGGGATAAGTCTGTTTCTGGTTCAGTGCGGGGATAACTCTGGTTCTGGTTCTGTGTGGGGATAACTCTGGTTCTGTGCTGGGGATAACTCTGGTTCTGGTTCTGTGTGGGGATAACTTTGGTTCTGGTTCTGTGCTGGGGATAACTCTGGTTCGGGATCTGTGTGGGGATAACTCTGGTTCTGGTTTAGTGCTGGGGATAACTGTGGTTCTGGTTCGGTGTGGGGACAACTTTGGTTCTGGTTCTGTGATGGGGATAACTCTGGTTCTGGTTCTGTGTGGGGATAACCATGGCACTGGTGTAGTGTGGGGATAACTGTGGTTCTGGTTCTGTGCTGGGGATAACTCTGGTTCGGGATCTGTGTGGGGATAACTCTGGTTCTGGTGTAGTGCTGGGGATAACTGTGGTTCTGGTTCGGTGTGGGGACAACTTTGGTTCTGGTTCTGTGATGGGGATAACTCTGGTTCTGGTTCTGTGTGGGGATAACCCTGGCACTGGTGTAGTGTGGGGATAACTGTGGTTCTCGATGTGTGCTGGGGACAACTTATGTTCTGGTTCTGTGCAGGGGATAACTCTGGTTCTGGTTCTGTGTGGGGATAACTCTGGTTCTGTGCTGGGGATAACTCTGGTTCTGGTTCTGTGTGGGGATAACCCTGGCACTGGTGTAGTGTGGGGATAACTGTGGTTCTGGTTCTGTGCTGGGGATAACTTTGGTTCTGGTTCTGTGCTGGGGATAACTCTGGTTCGGGTTCTGTGTGGGGATAACTCTGGTTCTGGTTCTGTGCTGGGGATAACTGTGGTTCTGGTTCTGTGTGGGGATAACTTTAGTTCTGGTTCTGTGATGGGGATAACTCTGGTTCGGGTTCTGTGTGGGGATAACTGTGGTTCTGGTTCATTGTGGGGATAACTCTGGTTCTGGATTAGTGTTAGGGATAGCTGTGGTTCAGGTTTAGTGTGGGGATACCTCTGGTTCTGGTTCTGTGTGGGGATAACTGTGGTTCTGGTTCTGTGCTGGGGATAACTCTGGTCCTGGTTTAGTGCTGGGGATAACTGTGGTTCTGTGCTGGGGATTACTCTGGTTCTGGTTCTGTGCTGGGGATAAATCTGGTTCTGGTTCTGTGTGGGGATAACTCTGTTTCTGGTTCAGTGTGGGCATAACTCTGGTACTGTGTGGGGATAGCTCTGGTTCTGGTTCTGTGTGGTGGATACCTCTGGTTCTGGTTCAGTGTGGGAATAACTCTGGTTCTGTGTGGGGATAACTGTGGTTCTGGTTCTGTGCTGGGGATAAATCTGGTTCTGGTTCTGTGTGGGGATAAGTCTGTTTCTGGTTCAGTGCGGGGATAACTCTGGTTCTGGTTCTGTGTGGGGATAACTCTGGTTCTGTGCTGGGGATAACTCTGGTTCTGGTTCTGTGTGGGGATAACTTTGGTTCTGGTTCTGTGCTGGGGATAACTCTGGTTCGGGATCTGTGTGGGGATAACTCTGGTTCTGGTTTAGTGCTGGGGATAACTGTGGTTCTGGTTCGGTGTGGGGACAACTTTGGTTCTGGTTCTGTGATGGGGATAACTCTGGTTCTGGTTCTGTGTGGGGATAACCATGGCACTGGTGTAGTGTGGGGATAACTGTGGTTCTGGTGTAGTGCTGGGGATAACTGTGGTTCTGGTTCGGTGTGGGGACAACTTTGGTTCTGGTTCTGTGATGGGGATAACTCTGGTTCTGGTTCTGTGTGGGGATAACCCTGGCACTGGTGTAGTGTGGGGATAACTGTGGTTCTCGATGTGTGCTGGGGACAACTTATGTTCTGGTTCTGTGCAGGGGATAACTCTGGTTCTGGTTCTGTGTGGGGATAACTCTGGTTCTGTGCTGGGGATAACTCTGGTTCTGGTTCTGTGTGGG
Source organism: Melanotaenia boesemani (assembly GCF_017639745.1). NCBI lineage: Eukaryota > Metazoa > Chordata > Actinopteri > Atheriniformes > Melanotaeniidae > Melanotaenia > Melanotaenia boesemani. The sequence continues at coordinate 852,588 of NC_055692.1, forward strand.
GATAACCCTGGCGCTGGTGTAGTGTGGGGATAACTGTGGTTCTGGTTCTGTGCTGGGGATAACTTTGGTTCTGGTTCTGTGCTGGGGATAACTCTGGTTCGGGTTCTGTGTGGGGATAACTCTGGTTCTGGTTTAGTGCTGGGGATAACTGTGGTTCTGGTTCTGTGTGGGGATAACTTTGGTTCTGGTGCTGTGATGGGGATAACTCTGGTTCTGGTTCTGTGTGGGGATAACCCTGGCACTGGTGTAGTGTGGGGATAACTGTGGTTCTGGTTCTGTGCTGGGGATAACTTTGGTTCTGGTTCTGTGCTGGGGATAACTCTGGTTCGGGTTCTGTGTGGGGATAACTCTGGTTCTGGTTCTGTGCTGGGGATAACTGTGGTTCTGGTTCTGTGTGGGGATAACTTTGGTTCTGGTTCTGTGATGGGGATAACTCTGGTTCTGGTTCTGTGTGGGGATAACCCTGCCACTGGTGTAGTGTGGGGATAACTGTGGTTCTGGTTCTGTGATGGGGATAACTCTGGTTCGGGTTCTGTGTGGGGATAACTGTGGTTCTGGTTTAGTGCTGGGGATAACTGTGGTTCTGGTTCTGTGATGGGGATAACTCTGGTTCTGTTTCAGTGTGGGGATAACTCTGGTTCGGGTTCAGTGTGGGGATAACTCTGGTTCTGGTTCTGTGTGGGGTTAACTGATGTTTTGGTTCTGTGCTGGGGAAAACTCTGGTTCTGGTTCTGCGGTGGGGATAACTCTGGATCTGGTTCTGTGTGGGGATAACCCTGGCTCTGGTTTAGTGTGGGGATAACTCTGGTTCTGTGCTGGGGATAAATGAGGTTCTGGTTCAGTTTGGGGATAACTCTGGCTCTGGTTCTGTGTGGTGGATACCTCTGGTTCTGGTTCTGCGGTGGGGATAAATCTGGTTCTGGTTTGTGTATGGGGATAACTCTGTTTCTGGTTCAGTGTGGGGATAACTCTGGTTCTGTGTGGGGATAACTCTGGTTCTGGTTATGTGTGGGGATAACTCTGGTGCTGGTTCTGTCCTGGGGATAAATCTGGTTCTGTTTCAGTGTGGGGATAACTCTGGTTCGGGTTCAGTGTGGGGATAACTGTGGTTCTGTGCTGGGGATAAATGAGGTTCTGGTTCAGTTTGGGGATAACTCTGGCTCTGGTTCTGTGTGGTGGATACCTCTGGTTCTGGTTCAGTGTGGGAATAACTCTGGTTCTGTGCTGGGGATAACTCTGGTTCTGGTTCTGTGTGGGGATAACTGTGATTCTGGTTTGGTGCTGGGGATAACTGTGGTTCTGTGCTGGGGATAACTCTGGTTCTTGTTCTGTGTGGGGATAAATCTGGTTCTGGTTTGTGTACGGGGATAACTCTGTTTCTGGTTCAGTGTGGGGATAACTCTGGTTCTGTGTGGGGATAACTCTGGTTCTGGTTATGTGTGGGGATAACTCTGGTTCTGGTTCTGTCCTGGGGATAAATCTGGTTCTGGTTCTGTGTGGGGGTAACTCTGTTTCTGGTTCAGTGTGGGGATAACTGTGGTTCTGGTTCTGTGCTGGGGATAACTTTGGTTCGGGTTCAGTGTGGGGATAACTCTGGCTCTGGTTTAGTGTGGGGATACGTGTGGTTCTGGTTCATTGTGGGGATAACTCTGGTTCTGGATTAGTGTTAGGGATAACTGTGGTTCAGGTTTAGTGTGGGGATACCTCTGGTTCTGGTTCTGTGTGGGGATAACTGTGGTTCTGGTTCTGTGCTGGGGATAACTCTGGTTCTGGTTCAGTGTGGGGATAACTCTGGTTCTTGATCTGTGCTGGGGATAACTGATGTTCTGGTTCTGTGTGGGGATAACTCTGGTCCTGGTTTAGTGCTGGGGATAACTGTGGTTCTGTGCTGGGGATAACTCTGGTTCTGGTTCTGTGCTGGGGATAAATCTGGTTCTGGTTCTGTGTGGGGATAACTCTGTTTCTGGTTCAGTGTGGGCATAACTCTGGTACTGTGTGGGGATAGCTCTGGTTCTGGTTCTGTGTGGGGATAACTCTGTTTCTGGTTCATTGTGGGGATAACTCTGGTTCTGGTTCTGTGTGGGGATAACCCTGGCACTGGTGTAGTGTGGGGATAACTGTGGTTCTGGTTCTGTGCTGGGGATAACTCTGGTTCGGGTTCTGTGTGGGGATAACTCTGGTTCTGGTTTAGTGCTGGGGAATACTCTGGTTCTGGTTCTGTGCTGGGGATAAATCTGGTTCTGGTTCTGTGCTGGGTATAACTCTTTTTCTGGTTCAGTGTGGGGATAGCTGTGGTTCTGGTTCTGTGCTGGGGATAACTCTGGTTCTGGTTCAGTGTGTGGATAACTTTGGCTCTGGTTCTGTGATGGGGATAACTCTGGTTCTGGTTCAGTGTGGGGATAACTCTGGTTCTATGCTAGGGATAACTCTGATTCTAGGTTCAGTGTGGGGATAACTGTGGTTCTGGTTCTGTGTGGGGATAGCTCTGGTTCTGGTTCTTTGTGGGGATAACTCTGGTTCTGGTTCTGTGCTGGGGATAACTCTGGTTCTGGTTCTGTGTGGGGATAACCCTGGCACTGGTGTAGTGTGGGGATAACTGTGGTTCTGGTTCTGTGCTGGGGATAACTTTGGTTCTGGTTCTGTGCTGGGGATAACTCTGGTTCGGGTTCTGTGTGGGGATAACTCTGGTTCTGGTTTAGTGCTGGGGATAACTGTGGTTCTGGTTCGGTGTGGGGATAACTTTGGTTCTGGTTCTGTGATGGTGATAACTCTGGTTCTGGTTCTGTGTGGGGATAACCCTGGCACTGGTGTAGTGTGGGGATAACTGTGGTTCTGGTTCTGTGCTGGGGATAACTCTGGTTCGGGTTCTGTGTGGGGATAACTGTGGTTCTGGTTTAGGGCTGGGGATAACTGTGGTTCTGGTTCAGTGTGTGGATAACTTTGGTTCTGGTTCTGTGATGGGGATAACTCTGGTTCTGGTTCAGTGTGGGGATAACTCTGGTTCGGGTTCAGTGTGGGGATAACTGTGGTTCTGGTTCTGTGTGGGGTTAACTGATGTTCTGGTTCTGTGCTGGGGATAACTCTGGTTCTGGTTCTGTGCTGGGGATAACTCTGGATCTGGTTCTGTGTGGGGATAACCCTGGCTCTGGTTTAGTGTGGGGATAACTCTTGTTCTGTGCTGGGGATAAATGAGGTTCTGGTTCAGTTTGGGGATAACTCTGGCTCTGGTTCTGTGTGGTGGATACCTCTGGTTCTGGTTCAGTGTGGGAATAACTCTGGTTCTGTGCTGGGGATAACTCTGGTTCTGGTTCTGTGTGGGGATAACTGTGATTCTGGTTCTGTGTGGGGATAACTTTGGTTCGGGTTCAGTGTGGGGATAACTCTGGCTCTGGTTTAGTGTGGGAATACCTGTGGTTCTGGTTCATTGTGGGGATAACTCTGGTTCTGGATTAGTGTTAGGGATAACTGTCATTCAGGATTAGTGTGGGGAGACCTCTGCTTCTGGTTCTGTGTGGGGAAAACTGTGGTTCTGGTTCTGTGCTGGGGATAACTCTGGTTCTGGTTCAGTGTGGGGATAACTCTGGTTCTTCTTCTGTGCTGGGTATAACTGATGTTCTAGTTCTGTGTGGGGATAACTCTGGTCCTGGTTTAGTGCTGGGGATAACTGTGGTTCTGTGCTGGGGATAACTCTGGTTCTGGTTCTGTGTGGGGATAACCCTGGCACTGGTGTAGTGTGGGGATAACTGTGGTTCTGGTTCTGTGCTGGGGATAACTTTGGTTCTGGTTCTGTGCTGGGGATAACTCTGGTTCGGGTTCTGTGTGGGGATAACTCTGGTTCTGGTTTAGTGCTGGGGATAACTGTGGTTCTGGTTCAGTGTGTGGATAACTTTGGTTCTGGTTCTGTGATGGGGATAACTCTGGTTCTGTTTCAGTGTGGGGATAACTCTGGTTCGGGTTCAGTGTGGGGATAACTGTGGTTCTGGTTCTGTGTGGGGTTAACTGATGTTTTGGTTCTGTGCTGGGGATAACTCTGGTTCTGGTTCTGCGGTGGGGATAACTCTGGATCTGGTTCTGTGTGGGGATAACCCTGGCTCTGGTTTAGTGTGGGGATAACTGTGGTTCTGTGCTGGGGATAAATGAGGTTCTGGTTCAGTTTGGGGATAACTCTGGCTCTGGTTCTGTGTGGTGGATACCTCTGGTTCTGGTTCAGTGTGGGAATAACTCTGGTTCTGTGCTGGGGATAACTCTGGTTCTGGTTCTGTGTGGGGATAACTGTGATTCTGGTTTGGTGCTGGGGATAACTGTGGTTCTGTGCTGGGGATAACTCTGGTTCTTGTTCTGTGTGGGGATAAATCTGGTTCTGGTTTGTGTATGGGGATAACTCTGTTTCTGGTTCAGTGTGGGGATAACTCTGGTTCTGTGTGGGGATAACTCTGGTTCTGGTTATGTGTGGGGATAACTCTGGTTCTGGTTCTGTCCTAGGGATAAATCTGGTTCTGGTTCTGTGTGGGGGTAACTCTGTTTCTGGTTCAGTGTGGGGATAACTGTGGTTCTGGTTCTGTGCTGGGGATAACTTTGGTTCGGGTTCAGTGTGGGGATAACTCTGGCTCTGGTTTAGTGTGGGGATACATGTGGTTCTGGTTCATTGTGGGGATAACTCTGGTTCTGGATTAGTGTTAGGGATAACTGTGGTTCAGGTTTAGTGTGGGGATACCTCTGGTTCTGTGTGGGGATAACTGTGGTTCTGGTTCTGTGCTGGGGATAACTCTGGTTCTGGTTCAGTGTGGGGATAACTCTGGTTCTTGATCTGTGCTGGGGATAACTGATGTTCTGGTTCTGTGTGGGGATAACTCTGGTCCTGGTTTAGTGCTGGGGATAACTGTGGTTCTGTGCTGGGGATAACTCTGTTTCTGGTTCAGTGTGGGCATAACTCTGGTACTGTGTGGGGATAGCTCTGGTTCTGGTTCTGTGTGGGGATAACTCTGTTTCTGGTTCATTGTGGGGATAACTCTGGTTCTGGTTCTGTGTGGGGATAACCCTGGCACTGGTGTAGTGTGGGGATAACTGTGGTTCTGGTTCTGTGCTGGGGATAACTCTGGTTCGGGTTCTGTGTGGGGATAACTCTGGTTCTGGTTTAGTGCTGGGGAATACTCTGGTCCTGGTTTAGTGCTGGGGATAACTGTGGTTCTGTGCTGGGGATAACTCTGGTTCTGGTTCTGTGCTGGGGATAAATCTGGTTCTGGTTCTGTGCTGGGTATAACTCTTTTTCTGGTTCAGTGTGGGGATAGCTGTGGTTCTGGTTCTGTGCTGGGGATAACTCTGGTTCTGGTTCAGTGTGTGGATAACTTTGGTTCTGGTTCTGTGATGGGGATAACTCTGGTTCTGGTTCAGTGTGGGGATAACTCTGGTTCTATGCTGGGGATAACTCTGATTCTAGGTTCAGTGTGGCGATAACTCTGGTTCTGGTTTAGTGTGGGGATAACTGTGGTTCTGGTTCTGTGTGGGGATAGCTCTGGTTCTGGTTCTTTGTGGGGATAACTCTGGTTCTGGTTCTGTGCTGGGGATAACTCTGGTTCTGGTTCTGTGTGGGGATAACCCTGGCACTGGTGTAGTGTGGGGATAACTGTGGTTCTGGTTCTGTGCTGGGGATAACTTTGGTTCTGGTTCTGTGCTGGGGATAACTCTGGTTCGGGTTCTGTGTGGGGATAACTCTGGTTCTGGTTTAGTGCTGGGGATAACTGTGGTTCTGGTTCGGTGTGGGGATAACTTTGGTTCTGGTTCTGTGATGGGGATAACTCTGGTTCTGGTTCTGTGTGGGGATAACCCTGGCACTGGTGTAGTGTGGGGATAACTGTGGTTCTGGTTCTGTGCTGGGCATAACTCTGGTTCTGGTTCAGTGTGTGGATAACTTTGGTTCTGGTTCTGTGATGGGGATAACTCTGGTTCTGGTTCTGTGCTGGGGATAACTCTGGTTTCTGGATTCTGTGATCTTTCGTTGGGATAACTCTGGTTCTGGTTCAGTGTGGGATAACTGTGGTTCTGGTTCGGATTGTTGGGTGGATAACTGTGTTCTGGTTTGTGTGGGGATTAACTGCTCGGTTCTGTGCTGGGGATAACTCTGGTTCTGGTTCTGTGGGGGAACTCTGTTCGTGTGGGATAACTGGGCTCTGTTGTTGTGGATAACTCTGGTTCTGTGCTGGGGATAACTCTGGTTCTGGTTCAGTGTGGGAATAACTCTGGTTCTGTGCTGGGGATAACTCTGGTTCTGGTTCTGTGTGGGGATAACTGTGGTTCTGGTTTGGTGCTGGGGATAACTGTGGTTCTGGTTCAGTGTGGGGATAACTGTGGTTCTGGTTCTGTGTGGGTATAACTCTGATTCTGGTTCTGTGTGGGGATAACCCTGGCTCTGTTTCAGTGTGGGGATAACTCTGGTTCTGGTTCTGTGTGGGGATAACTCTGGTTCTGGTTTGGTCCTGGGGATAACGGTGGTTCTGGTTCAGTGTAGGGATAACTGTGGTTCTGGTTCTGTGTGGGTATAACTCTGATTCTGGTTCTGTGTGGGGATAACCCTGGCTCTGTTTCAGTGTGGGGATAACTCTGGTTCTGGTTCTGTGCTGGGGATAACTCTGGTTCTGGTTCAGTGTGGGGATAACTCTGGTTCTGGTTCTGTGTGGGGATAACTGTGGTTCTGGTTCAGTGTGGGGATAACTCTGGTTTTGGTTCTGTGCTGGGGATAACTGTGGTTCTGGTTCAGTGTGGGGATAACTCTGGTTCTGTGCTGGGGATAACTCTGGTTCTGGTTCAGTGTGGGAATAACCCTGGCTCTGGTTTAGTGTGGGGATAACCCTGGTTCTGGTTCAGTGTGGGGATAACTCTGGTTCTGTGTGGGGATAACTCTGGTTCTGGTTCTGTGCTGGAGATAACTGATGTTCTGGTTCTGTGCTGGGGTTAACTCTGGTTCTGGTTATGTGTGGGGATAACTCTGGTTCTGGTTCTATGCTGGGGATAAAACTGGTTCTGGTTCTGTGTGGGGATAACTCTGTTTCTGGTTCTGTGTGGGGATAACTCTGGTTCTCGTTCTGTGCTGGGGATAACTTTGGTTCTGGTTCTGTGCTGGGGATAAATCTGGTTCTGGTTCTGTGTGGGGATAACTGTGGTTCTGTTTCAGTGTGTGGATAACTGTGGTTCTGGTTCAGTGCTGGGGATAACTGTGGTTCTGGTTCTGTGTGGTGGATACATCTGGTTCTGGTTCAGTGTGGGAATAACTCTGGTTCTGTGCTGGGGATAACTCTGGTTCTGGTTCTGTGTGGGGATAACTGTGGTTCTGGTTCAGTGTGGGGATAACTCTTGTTTTGGTTCTGTACTGGGGATAACTGTGGTTCTGGTTCTGTGCTGGGGTTTAACTCTGATTCTGGTTCAGTGTGGGGATAACTCTGGTTCTGTCCTGGGGATAACTCTGATTCTGGTTCTGTGTGGGGATAACTCTGGTTCTGGTTCTGTGCTGGGATAACTCTAGTGCTGGTTCTGTGCTGGGGATAAATCTGGTTCTGGTTCTGTGTGGGGATAATTCTGTTTCTGCTTCAGTGTGGGGATAACTCTGGTTCTGTGTGGGGATAACTGTGGTTCTGGTTCTGTGTGGGGATAACTCTGGTTCTGGTTAAGTGCTGGGGATAACTGTGGTTCTGGTTCAGGGCTGGGGATAACTCTGATTCTGGTTCAGTGTGGGGATAACTGTGGTTCTGGTTTAGTGCTGGGGATAATTGTGGTTCTGGTTCAGTGTGGGAATAACTATGGTTCTGGTTCTGTGTGGGTATAACTCTGATTCTGGTTTTGTGTGGGGATAACCCTGGCTCTGTTTCAGTGTGGGGATAACTCTGGTTCTGGTTCTGGGCTGGGGATAACTCTGGTTCTGGTTCAGTGTGGGGATAACTCTGGTTCTGTGCTGGGGATAACTCTGATTCTGGTTCTGTGTGGGGATAACTTTGGTTCTGGTTCAGTGTAGGAATAACTCTGGTTCTGTGCTGGGGATAACTCTGGTTCTGGTTCTGTGTGGGGATAACTGTGGTTCTGGTTTGGTGCTGGGGATAACTGTGGTTCTGGTTCAGTGTGGGGATAACTGTGGTTCTGGTTCTGTGTGGGTATTACTCTGATTCTGGTTCTGTGTGGGGATAACCCTGGCTCTGTTTCAGTGTGGGGATAACTCTGGTTCTGGTTCTGTGTGGGGATAACTCTGGTTCTGGTTTGGTCCTGGGGATAACGGTGGTTCTGGTTCAGTGTAGGGATAACTGTGGTTCTGGTTCTGTGTGGGTATAACTCTGATTCTGGTTCTGTGTGGGGATAACCCTGGCTCTGTTTCAGTGTGGGGATAACTCTGGTTCTGGTTCTGTGCTGGGGATAACTCTGGTTCTGGTTCAGTGTGGGGATAACTCTGGTTCTGGTTCTGTGTGGGGATAACTGTGGTTCTGGTTCAGTGTGGGGATAACTCTGGTTTTGGTTCTGTGCTGGGGATAACTGTGGTTCTGGTTCAGTGTGGGGATAACTCTGGTTCTGTGCTGGGGATAACTCTGGTTCTGGTTCAGTGTGGGAATAACCCTGGCTCTGGTTTAGTGTGGGGATAACTCTGGTTCTGTGCTGGGGATAACTCTGGATCTGGTTCAGTGTGGGGATAACTCTGGTTACTGTGTGGGGATAACTCTGGTTCTGGTTTAGTGCTGGGGATAACTGTGGTTCTGGTTCAGTGTGTGGATAACTGTGGTTCTGTGTGGGGATAACAGTGGTTCTCCTTCTGTGCTGGGGATAACTTTGGTTCTCGTTCTGTGCTGGGGATAACTTTGGTTCTCGTTATGTGCTGGGGATAACTCTGGTTCTGGTTCTGTGTGGGGATAACTCTGGTTCTGGTTCCGTGCTGGGGATAACTCTGGTTCTGGTTTAATGCTGGGGATAACTGTGGTTCTGGTTCAGTGTGTGGATAACTGTGGTTCTGGTTCAGTGTGGTGGATACCTCTGGTTCTGGTTCTGTGCTGGGGATAACTGTGACTCTGGTTCAGTGTGGTGGATACCTCTGGTTCTGGTTCTGTGCTGGGGATAACTGTGGCTCTGGTTCAGTGTGGGGATACCTTTGGTTCTCGTTCTTGGCTGGGGATAACTCTGGTTCTGGTTCAGTGTGGGGATAACTCTGGTTCTGGTTCTGTGTGGGGATAACTGTGGTTCTGGTTCAGTGTGGGGATAACTCTGGTTTTGGTTCTGTGCTGGGGATAACTGTGGTTCTGGTTCAGTGTGGGGATAACTCTGGTTCTGTGCTGGGGATAACTCTGGTTCTGGTTCAGTGTGGGAATAACCCTGGCTCTGGTTTAGTGTGGGGATAACTCTGGTTCTGTGCTGGGGATAACTCTGGATCTGGTTCAGTGTGGGGATAACCCTGGTTCTGGTTCAGTGTGGGGATAACTCTGGTTCTGTGTGGGGATAACTCTGGTTCTGGTTCTGTGCTGGAGATAACTGATGTTCTGGTTCTGTGCTGGGGTTAACTCTGGTTCTGGTTCTGTGTGGGGATAACTCTGGTTCTGGTTCTGTGCTGGGGATAAAACTGATTCTGGTTCTGTGTGGGGATAACTCTGTTTCTGGTTCTGTGTGGGGATAACTCTGGTTCTCGTTCTGTGCTGGGGATAACTTTGGTTCTGGTTCTGTGCTGGGGATAAATCTGGTTCTGGTTCTGTGTGGGGATAACTGTGGTTCTGGTTCAGTGTGTGGATAACTGTGGTTCTGGTTCAGTGCTGGGGATAACTGTGGTTCTGTTTCTGTGTGGTGGATACATCTGGTTCTGGTTCAGTGTGGGAATAACTCTGGTTCTGTGCTGGGGATAACTCTGGTTCTGGTTCTGTGTGGGGATAACTGTGGTTCTGGTTCAGTGTGGGGATAACTCTTGTTTTGGTTCTGTACTGGGGATAACTGTGGTTCTGGTTCTGTGCTGGGGTTTAACTCTGATTCTGGTTCAGTGTGGGGATAACTCTGGTTCTGTCCTGGGGATAACTCTGATTCTGGTTCTGTGTGGGGATAACTCTGGTTCTGGTTCTGTGCTGGGATAACTCTGGTGCTGGTTCTGTGCTGGGGATAAATCTGGTTCTGGTTCTGTGTGGGGATAATTCTGTTTCTGCTTCAGTGTGGGGATAACTCTGGTTCTGTGTGGGGATAACTGTGGTTCTGGTTCTGTGTGGGGATAACTCTGGTTCTGGTTAAGTGCTGGGGATAACTGTGGTTCTGGTTCTGTGCTGGGGATAACTCTGATTCTGGTTCAGTGTGGGGATAACTCTGGTTCTCTGCTGGGGATAACTGTGGTTCTGGTTTAGTGCTGGGGATAATTGTGGTTCTGGTTCAGTGTGGGAATAACTATGGTTCTGGTTCTGTGTGGGTATAACTCTGATTCTGGTTTTGTGTGGGGATAACCCTGGCTCTGTTTCAGTGTGGGGATAACTCTGGTTCTGGTTCTGTGCTGGGGATAACTCTGGTTCTGGTTCAGTGTGGGGATAACTCTGGTTCTGTGCTGGGGATAACTCTGATTCTGGTTCTGTGTGGGGATAACTTTGGTTCTGATTCAGTGTGGGAATAACTCTGGTTCTGTGCTGGGGATAACTCTGGTTCTGGTTCTGTGTGGGGATAACTGTGGTTCTGGTTTGGTGCTGGGGATAACTGTGGTTCTGGTTCAGTGTGGGGATAACTGTGGTTCTGGTTCTGTGTGGGTATAACTCTGGTTCTGGTTCTGTGTGGGGATAACTGTGGTTCTGGTTTGGTCCTGGGGATAACTGTGGTTCTGGTTCAGTGTAGGGATAACTGTGGTTCTGGTTCTGTGTGGGTATAACTCTGATTCTGGTTCTGTGTGGGGATAACCCTGGCTCTGTTTCAGTGTGGGGATAACTCTGGTTCTGGTTCTGTGCTGGGGATAACTCTGGTTCTGGTTCAGTGTGGGGATAACTCTGGTTCTGTTCCGGGGGATAACTCTGATTCTGGTTCTGTGCTGGGGATAACACTGGTTCTGGTTCTGTGTGGGGATAACTGTGGTTCTGGTTTGGTGCTGGGGATAACTGTGGTTCTGGTTCAGTTTGGGGATAACTGTGGTTCTGGTTCTGTGCTGGGGATAACTCTAGTTCTGTTCTGTGCTTGGGATATGGTGCTGGTGGGCCAAAGATGCTGGCAACATCATGAACCAGGTCAGGGCGACTAAACAGAACAATCTCAATTTTCTTTTCCTTTAACCTTAAGAGATTAAAGTCCATCCATGTGTTAAAATCCCTTGTGTAGTTAAACACACCATGAAGAGATTCTTTGAAAGGGCCCTTTAATGGGAAGTAAACCCCGCACATCGTCTGCGAAGCAGTGAAAAAGAATATCATGCTTCCTAAATATCGACCCCAGGGGTAGCATTTATAGGGTGAACAGTGCAGGGACCAGAACTGATCCCGGAGTGACCCCACAGCTCAGAGTGTTATGTCTAGAAGAATTAAAAAGACACAATTACAGGAATCAGGTTTAAAAGAAGATCATTAAAAACCTTTAAAAGAGCAGTTTCAGTGCTGTGAAGAGGCTTCAAACCAGGCCGAAACAATTCACCAATAATGGCCCATTTTAAACATTCTTGGAGTTGGTTGAAAACAACTTTCTCTAAAACCTTGGAAATGAAAGATAATTTTGACTTGAAATTGGGGAGGAGGCAGCCAAACTTTTCTTTTTTAAAAGAGGCTGCACCATGGTAGGTTTGAAGGAGGATGGAGGGCATCCAGAGCTGAGACACGGGTTTATAAGAGACTAGAAACCTCTTAAGCAAACGAGATGGACGTAGGTGTTTAACATAAATGTGGTATATGATCTCACTGCATCATGTCATGTTTTAAAAGATTTTAGTTGTTAAACTGCAAGTGGGTTTGGTTTAGTCATTGATATAAAGGATATAAAGAGTGAGATCAATTAAACAAATACAGTCTTAATATTTAAATGGGCCCCTTACCAGTTTGTACTGGAAAAGTTGGGCCCCAGTGTAAAAACAGCTTGAGAACACCTGGTCTACAGGCTGATACCAGCTGCTATTAACATCCTCCAGGATGCCATACATGTCATAATCATACATGTCTGAACATTTCAGAACCTCCCAGAACATCTTTCTCCATTTTTATTTGATACGTGAAGAAAAAGTCTCTTCAGATATGCCAGATTTCTGAGGGCTGCTTGTAGGATGGAGAATGAGACACTATTTTCCAATTCAGAGAAATTTCTTTTTCTTTTTTAAAGATTAATACAGAACAGGGAATCCAGACTGGGATATCAGACGTCTTGTAGATGTAGGTGTGCTTCAAAACATGCTATTGGTGTTATTGGCCCTCAGAGACTGCCTGTATAACATTCATTGATGATAATCAAAAGAGCACCCACACTTGAGAGCATCTATTCTGAACCCAGAGCTAAGATGGACAAAAAGCAGTTGCATAAATTCAGCTGGATTAAAAGAAAACCTGTAGTACTGAGTGCATCCATTGTACAGTACAAAAGAGGCAGGTAAGTGTTGAGATGAGGAGAGGGCTGGCTCCTGTCTCTACATAACCTCTTGCCCTGACACAAAGCATTGGTTTGAACATCTCAGAAGAGCCACATTCATACAGATAAGCTTGTCTGCATACTAATTCAGGGGAGGTACAATTTGAAGCACTAAAAACCTCAATGTCACATGCAAATCACGTCTCTATTTAATTCCACAGACACAAACAAATACTGCAGTGATGAGCCCGTCTGCAGACTGACAACCGAACTGATTAAAGAGAGCATGACGGGAAAGGCACCCTTTCAGAAAAAATACATAAAATACGGCAAAAATCCTGCACTGATACCCTTCCACCCACTGCTCCCATTTCAGAGTTCATTCAAAATGATTTTACCTGGTTCCTAACTGAAGAGTGGGAGACGGGAGGACATCATGTCCTTTGGTCCAAATCATAAAAAAATCATAAAAAAGAGAGAGAGAAAAAAAAAACCAAAAAAAAAAACATGACTAAACAAAAATAACTTAAATACAATTAAAGATTAAATAAATTAAAAACAATAAATATAAATAACACAATATTGTTAAAATCAATACATAAATATGAACAAATTAAATAAATAAAGTAATTTAGTTACATCAAAAGAAATAAAAAAAGACGGCGAAAGGTGGTTTGTTGCAACAGGCATGAAGAGGTTAAAACCACCTTTCACCAGTAAACGCTGCAGCATCTGTTTGTCTCTTACCGCAACATGATCTAAAACCGTATCTGTACACCCCGACCTCAAAATGAACTAAAACCGTATCTAGACACACCCACCTCAACATGATCTAAAACCGTATCTGGACACCCCAACCTCAACAGGAACTAAAACCGTATCTGGACGCCCCGACCTCAACAGGAACTAAAACCGTATCTGGACGCCCCGACCTCAACAGGAACTAAAACCGTATCTGGACGCACCCAACCTCAACAGGAACTAAAACCATATCTGAACGCCCGGACCTCTACATGAACTAAAACCTTATCTGGACGCCCCGACCTCAACAGGAACTAAAACCGTATCTGAATGCCCCGACCTCAACAGGAACTTAAACCGTATCTGGACGCACCCAACCTCAACATAAACTAAAACCGTATCTGGACGCCCCAACCTCAACAGGAACTAAACCCGTATCTGGACGCTCCGACCTCAACATGAACTAAAACCGTATCTGGCGCCTGTACCTCAACAGGAACTAAAACCATATCTGAACGCCCGGACCTCTACATGAACTAAAACTTTATCTGGACGCCCCAACCTCAACAGGAACTAAAACCGTATCTGAATGCCCCGACCTCAAAAGGAACTAAAACCATATCTGGACACCCCGACCTCAACATGAACTAAAATCGTATCTGGACACCCGGACCTCAACAAGAACTAAAACCGTATCTGGACGCACCCAACCTCAGCATGAACTAAACCCGTATCTGGACGCCCCGACCTCAACATAAATTAAAACCGTATCTAGCGCCTGGACCTCAACAGGAACTAAAACCGTATCTGGACGCACCCAACCTCAACAGGAACTAAAACCGTATCTGGAGGCACCCAACCTCAACAGGAACTAAACCCGTATCTGGACGCCCCGACCTCAACAGGAACTAAAATCGTATCTGGTGCCTGGACCTCAACGGGAACTAAAACCGTATCTGGACGCACCCAACCTCAGCAGGAACTACAACCTTATCTGGACGCCCCGACCTCAACAGGAACTAAAACTGTATCTGGACGCCCCGACTTCAACAGGAACTAAAACCGTATCTGGACACCCCGACCTCAAAATGAACTAAAACCGTATCTGGACGCCCCGACCTCAAAATGAACTAAAACCGTATCTGGACGCCCCGACCTCAACATGATCTAAAACCGTATCTGGACGCCCCGACCTCAACAGGAACTAAAACCGTATCTGGACGCATGGACCTCAACAGGAACTAAAACCGTATCTGGACGCATGGACCTCAACAGAAACTAAAACCGTATCTGGACGCACCCTGACCTTATTCCTGCAGCCAGTTATTAGCATAGCTAATTACACGACACCTAAATTCTGTTATCAACAAGGTCAAATCTAAAGTTAGCTGCAAGCTCATTAGTTGCATCATTACTTAAGCAGAACCAAGGCCCAGAAAGCACCTGCACCCAGAACAGGAAAACACAGAGACCCTAAAGTCAATTACCTGTTTTCATTGATACCTACTAAACCATCCTCCAGCTGGTTTAAGTCACTGGACTCACATACATCCAGATTTCTATGGAAAAACAAGACACATATCAGTCTAAAAACTTTACAACAGACTAAAGACAGAGGGAGATTGGAACTACCCAACTTTAATCACTATTTCGCTTACAAGCTAAAATATGCCTCCAAATTAGGGGGGGCTCTTAGGGTCCTTGGCCCATGGTGGCCCATGGGGGGCTCTGCCTGGGACCTTCCTCTGCCGCCCTCTGGGTGGGTCTGGGGTGGTCTTCGTGGTGGGGGGGGGCTTGCTCCAGGATCGATGCTGCTGGCCCGGGACTCTGGGCCGCCCTAGTCTGCCTCTAGCCTCCATGGGGGCTTGGCCTCATCTCTGATCCTCCTCCTTCCTCATCCTCTGTATGCTGACTCAGCACTGAGGTGTCCAGTGTGTTTATACACTAAGAGATACTTTGGTTCAGGTGTGTGTGTTTCTGGTTCTTTGGTTGTTGTTGTGATACATGTTGTTGTTGTTGTCTTGGTTATTTTTCAGGAACTCCTGATGATTGTCTGCTTAGTTTACCTGTAAAAGCTGTAGGAAATTCTCTGTTGTGTTTCTGTACAGGTGTAGCAGCTGCTTGTCTGCTGTTAGGTTGGATTGAAGCTTGTTGCTTCTGTCTGCTGGATCTTTGTCTCCTCTTCCTTTTTTCTACTTTCCTTCTTACTTCTCTTCACTATTTTTGTCTTTCTGTCCCCGTCGCTCAGGTCCAGCAAGATTACATAAATTCCATAAATAATAATAATAATATATTTTAATAAGTCAGATTATGAAGAGGAGTCTTATTCCCCAAATCTGTTCGGCACAACACAACAGCCAGACCATCATTCTGCCGCCGCCGTGCTGGACAGAACAAGCTAGAAAAAAAAATGGTGTAATAGATTCTAGAAAAGGGCTGTAAAATCCTCTTTGTCTTTGGTAGTAGGCTCGTCTTTATACAGGTAGCATCACCTCCACAATTCGGTGGAATATTTCAGTTGATGAAATTACTGATACCTGATTATGTCATTTTGAGGCAACATGAAGAACAGAGCAATGACGGTATGAGAAGTATGTCTTTACATCATTAATTAATATAGTTTCAGCTGGCTGGATCAATGAAGAAGGTTCAGGACAATATTTAGAATTAATCAAGTACAACAATATGTTGGAAACATGCTTGTAGTTTCTGTCCCTGGTGTCATCTTAAAAGCTTTTCATTCAGGAAACGTGTTATTAGGCAGTTCAGTGTTTAACAGTAAACATTCAAAGCAGCTGTAAAAGAAACATAGATAAATTAAACTAAAAAGACTAAAATAAAAAACAAGCTAAAATAGAGAGAACCAACAATAGAATAGATACAGTAGTTCTATTTGATCTTTATCTAATGCATGTTTTATTTTTATTACTCATTACGTTTTTAGCACGTTGTTTCATGAAGTCATGTATGTGTACTTATTTAACTCGTGTTTTCCTCGCACCGCCAGCTTGCTTGCTCAGTCTGCAGGTTGTTGCCACGGTGACCGCCCTTGGCCAGGGGGCTGGGGGGTAGGCTGCTCTGGTTGTGCATGTGTGTGGACGTGTGTGTGGACGTGTGTGTGAGCGATAATAATGAATGTGTGTGATTTTTGCTATGTTGCTTATTTTGGTGTGTGAAGGCTTGTTTTGCTTTAACTGGTTTTACCATGTGAAGCACTTTGTGTCGCCTTCAGCAGGAAGAATGCTTCATTAATAAAACTGATTTGATTTGAGTAAATATAATATAAACATCATCTTCACCATCAATGTATGATGAATGAATGAAAATATGAAGAGAGGTTTTTCTAAATAATGCTGAGTCATCAGTCTCCCTCTTCTAGGTCTGTTTTTCAGGTGTAATGAAGCTGGTTTGGTTTTGTTTATAATAATAATAATAATAATAATAACAATTTAAAAGACAAATAAGGATTAAAACAACTTAAATCAAACAGGGGAGTTACAGGGAGCAGGGCGGTTTAAACAGGTGGGTTTTAAATGCAGATTTGAAAGATGGAAGAGAATCGATGTTCCGAATCTCGGAGTGACTTCCAGAGCCGGAGCGACTGAAGCCTCTGCTTCCCATGGTGGTGAGACGGATGACCGGAGAGTACGGGAGCGAGTGGCAGTATGGAGGAGATCGGACAGATAAGGAGGAGCCAGGTTGTGAATACCTTTGAAAGTGAGGAGCAGGATCTTAAAGCTGATTCTGTGTTTTATTGGGAGCTGGTGGAGCTCGAAGGACAGGGGTAACATGTTCAGAGGAAGAGGTGCGGGTCAGGCAACGACGGCAGATTCTGGAGGAGCTGCAGTTTATGAAGTCATTTCCTGGGAAGACCGAAGAGGAGCGAGGTGACGTTTAATCCAAAAGATCAGCAACATTTGTGGATTGATCGTTGGTTTGAACACCGTTGACTGAAGCTGGACATTAATCAACATGTAGATGAGTAACAACCGTGGTCCCGTTATGGAGCCTTGGGGAGCTCCACATGCAGACGCTGAACAGTTGTGTGTTGTGGTCCAAATCCTGACTGAAGGTCATCTGAACACTCACTAAAATTCTGCTGATAAACAGTATTTTCTATTGTCTGACTAAGAACTGGGAGATTGTTTATAACTGAGGATAAAATGCAGGTAAATAATGTTTCTTTTTTCTTTTTTGAGATAACAGTTAACAATATAATAATATTTCAGTTATCAATACTGGAAACAGCCCCTTAGCTCATAGAGCTTAGCTTTATAGACCCAAACCAGTTGGCAGAGATGGCTCAGGTAGGTTTGCTTCCACAGAGATTCATTAATTATTGGAAAGTTTGCTCCACCAAAGGGATGAGGCAGGAAAAGGGTTGTACAGACGTATATTACCGAGTGAGATATAGCAGTTAGAAACGCTGGCATCACCTTCCTTCTAGCATCACCTTCCTCGCTGCTGCCACTCATGAACAGGTGTGTCAGAAAAAAGATGCCAGTTGTAAACCTGCTGTCATTTTATCTTTCTGAACTTCTGGTTCTCTCTCTCCTCCATTAGGACACCAGCAGTAACAAAGGGCTCACTGTTGAGCCTTTTGATGGAGAGGATGATCTCTCCGTCTGTTTCCTGACAGCGACACCACCCTTCATCCCACGGATACATCCTCCTCTCACAACGGACTGAAGCTTTTTGCCTTGAAAGGAAAAATACATCTTTCCTTTCTGATAGACGAAACTAAAGATGACTTTAATTCCACCTCCTTAAGGACGCTTTTTAAAGCTGGCATGATGCAGACGAGTGACGAGGAAGACAGGATTTTCTTGGTGAAGAATGAGAGGAAGGACTGTGTGAACCCCTGCTTCAGAAATCTGACCTAAACCTTCTGCTTTGTCTAAATTCAGACTGTTAAAGCCCAAAAAGTCATCTACAGCATTCCTGGTAGAACGTGTTCCCGTCAGGGCTGCAAGTCTACCACAGAAGAAGACCTGAAGGAGGAAGATGAGAACATGTGGAGATAACAGTGGTGATGGGAGCACTGGGAGCTGTGACCTCCAAACTGGGATAGAAACAGATCCCAAGAACACCATCAGAGGCCTTTCACACCAAGAGGCTGCTGGTTCCTGAACTGGTCCCTGAACCGGATCCTGAACTGGTTCCTAAACCAGTCCCTGAACTGGTTCCTGAACCAGATCCTGAACTGGTCCCTGAACCGGTCCCTGAACTGGTTCCTGAACTGGTTCCTGAACCGGTCCCTGAACTGGTTCCTGAACTGGTCCCTGAACCAGATCCTGAACCAGTCCCTGAACCAGATGCTGAACTGGTTTTCTGAACGGGTTTTCTAAACTGGTTCCTGAACTGGTCCCTAAACTGGTTCCTGAACCAGTTCCTGAACTGGTTCCTGAACTGGTTCTTGAACTGGTTCTTGAACTGGTTTCTGAACTGGTCCCTGAACTGGTTTTCTGAACTGGTTCCTTAACCGGTTCCTGAACCAGTCCCTGAACCAGTTCCTGAACTGGTTCTTGAACTGGTTCCTGAACTGGTTCCCTGTTTCCTGGCTAGAAAAAGAAGTTAGTCTGGGAACTGAAAAGTCAGTTCTTCTGTAGCAACATGTTAGTTGGATGTTGCCGTGTATTTTAGTTTATGGTTGATTGAACTTCATGTGGAGTGAACACAGTGGAGACAGAACAACTAGAGACATCAGTCGGACACCAAGGTTCTGAGACACCAGAACTAGCAGATGTAGGACGAAGAATCTGGGAGAGTTCTAGTCAGAGAGTGTCAGCCTCACCTTCCAAATTCCTCCTGTAGGTCCAGATGGAGCCTGAATCCAGAATATGAACCTAGACTAAGCAGAAACAAACATCTTTCCTTTCCTCCACGTTCAGCTGTCAGCTGTTCTCAGTGCTGCTGCTCCAGTTGGCTTGTTTATGTTTGCATTGCTAACATTTATATTTACAATATACTGTTTTTATCAGCTTTTCTCAAACACTGCTGGAAAAAGACTCCTACACATTTCTAAATAATAAATAGTCTAATCGTGACTGAGTCCTGGGGATTACTTTTGTTTGTAATGCAACTGCTAATTAACATTTCCCATATTACCCAACGTTTGGAAGGAAAAAATCCCCTGCCAACCTTGTTTCTCACCACAGTTAGTATTATAATAATTCCCTGATGAGGCAATATTGTAGCTTATAATTGTCTGTGTTTACACCACATTTGTTGCCAATAGACAAAGTGAAAACTGCTGATAATGATCGGTTCTGGCAAAAATAAATGCTTTTATGTAAATGCATGTCCCTAAAATGTGACCTGGAAACAAAGGCAACTTGTGGTGAGTGTGCAGCTAAATGCATTAGTAGATCAATTAAGCACTAGTCTTCCTTTGCTTGGGTTGCCATAGCAACGGACCTGCAAATGCAGTGAAAAACAGAGGATATACAGGCAGAGAAAGTTGAAATCCCCCGTAGATGATTCCAGATACAACAAATGTGTCTGCTCAGGTATGTTTTATATAATAACAATCTACAGCTTTCTTCTTCTTGTTATTATTATTATTATTATTAATAATAATAATATTAACATCATTATTATTATTATTATTATTATTATTATTATTATTATTATTATCATTATTATTATTATTATTAAGAATAATAATAATATTAATATAATTATTAACATTATTATTATTATTATTATTATTATTATTATTATTATTATTATTAATAATAATATTATTCATATCATTATTATCATTATTATTATTATTATTATTATTATTATTATAAGCTGGTATTTGTAAATAGAGGGTTAGGGTTAGCTGGGGACTGTAGTGGTGAGACGGTTTATCATGAGCCATTTTTACATTAATCTAGTGAGTCTTATGTAAACATACATTTGTACTTGTGGGTTACTAGAAAAAAAATAGCTCCTTTATAAATAAAAGTGACTTTATCTTCCTCCCCATCACGTGGCTGAACATCAGTTCATTATGAGTCATTATGGGATGTCGGGATGTGGACGCGGACCTGGAATGGCAGCGACACGAGCGGCGACGTGGGATCCGTGGTTGTGTAAGATGCATCTGCAGTCTCACATTACAACACTCGTCTCTTCCAGTCGACACTTTCAGGATGTTTTCTGGGTGTAGCGTGTTTATTTCCTCATTTGTAACATCTGCAGTGTGAAAATGAACCAGATCTGTGACCCGTGCTATGGATCATTCTTTCGGGCTTTGGCTGCAGTGTCAACGTGTTTTACCCCAGACTCATGCACAGGAAGTGGAATCAGGTGAAACCAGAAAAGAGTAAAAGATGTGGAGTGAATTGTGGGCCAGGATATTTTCATTCAGAACTGAAATCCTTCTTGAAATTTTGTAAAGAACCTTCAATAATTTCCTCATTTACTATCAGCCCAAGAAACCTGTTTTCATTCAGTTCACACATTCTATAGAGGACGTTTCCACATGGAGCATTAGCAGCTCCAGAACCAGAACCAGCGTCATCCCCAGCACAGAACCAGAACCAGAGCCAATGCCAGCACAGCTCCAGAATCAGAACCAGAGTCAACGCCAGCACAGAACCAGAACCAGAACCAGCGTCAGCCCCAGCACAGAACCAGAACCAGAGCCAGAGTCAAAGCCAGCACAGCTCCAGAACCAGAACCAGCGTCAGCCCCAGCACAGAACCAGAACCAGAGCCAGAGTCAAAGCCAGCACAGCTCCAGAACCAGAGTCAACCCCAGCTCAGACCCAGAACCAGAATCAACCCCAGCACAGAATCAGAACCAGAGCCAATGCCAGCACAGCTCCAGAATCAGAACCAGAGTCAACGCCAGCACAGAACCAGAACCTGAGTCAACCCTAGCACAGAACCAGATCCAGAACCAGAATCAACCCCAGCAAAGAACCAGAACCAGAATCAACCCCAGCACAGAACCAGAACCAGCGTCAACCCCATTACAGAACCAGAACCAGAGTCAAACCCAGCATAGAACCAGAACCAGAGTCAACCCCAGCACAGAACCAGATCCAGAACCAGAATCAACCCCAGCAAAGAACCAGAACCAGAGTCAACCCCAGCACAGACCCAGAACCAGAACCAGGGTCAACCAGCACAAAACCAGAACCAGAACCATAATCAACTCCAGCAGAGAACCAGAACCAGAGTCAACCCCAGCACAGAACCAGATTAAGAACCAGAATCAACCCCAGCACAGAACCAGAACCAGAACCATAGTCAACCCTAGCACAGAACCAGAACCAGAGTCATCCCCAGCATGTTCAGGCTCTTTAAGTCTCTGGTTCTGGTTCTGCTGCCCCAGCTTAAGCGCCAGAGCTGATTGAACTTTCCACCACAGACTGATAGAAGATCTGAAACATATTGGCTCTGACACTGAAGGATCTCATCCTTTTCTAAAAGTAGAGTCTGCTCTGGTCCTGGTCCTGTCCTTTCTTGTAGATGCTTCTGTGTAGCATTTCCAATCCAGTCCTGTTGTCCAGCTGAAGTCTGAGGTTCGTCCAGCACCTCCACCTCTTCTCCCAGGATGTAACCGGTGCTTTGTTCAGTCCTGGTCCTCCTGGAGCCGGATTTTCATTTAACCATTTATAAACATTATGATTGATTGTGTTTATGATCCTAAACAATGTTCAACATGAAAGACTTTTTTTCTGGTTCTGGGAACTTTAGTGTCTAAAATTTGAGCTGTTGTTGAAAGTAATGACTTTTTTATAGCAGCTGATTATTTCCTTGTGATCCAGATATATCAGATGTAATTTTTTCTGCTGCTCATTCAAACGATGGTGACTGAAAACAAGTTTCTGGACCTGAAATGTGTCCAGCTACAAATAAATGTTGAAGCCACTGTTATTCAGGTGTGTGAGGCTTTTCACTGGTGCAGCTTTTAGAATAAGAAGTTTCCTGCAGGTGGAAACGGGGTTATAGTGTCAGCATGACGATGGATTTTACTGCTCGGCTCCTCGGCGATGCTTTATGTCGTGTCAAAACACACAATATGAGGAAAAGTTCAGCGAGCAGAACTTATGGGACATCTTCAACTCATGAAAAACAAATACACAGAATTACAAACACGCTTTCTCCCTGTTATTAAAAATGTTTCACATAAAATAACAGTAAATGTTTGGAACAGATTAAGTTTTTATGGAAAAGTGGAATATGAGCACAAAACAAAACCAGTTTCTGCTCCTGTTGCAGAACGAAGGAAAACGAGAAGCTTTGAAACAATCATTTAATTACTACATTTATTAAAGTGTTTCTAAGACAGTGGAGCTCAATCATTTCTTCCTCTGAATATTTTTTCTTCCATTTTGAATGACATTTTAGAGCTTCGGTTTTTCAGTGTTCTGCTTCTGATTTGATCAAAATATTAAAAAGTGACCATTAAAAATTAAAATACTGAATTATTTATTTATTCATTTTATTAGATGGAAAATGTGCAGTTTTTACTTTTGTTATCTACACACACACACACACGCACACACACACACACAGCTGAACACCTGAAAAATGAATGATTGAGATTAATATACATACATATATTCATATCTACCTGTAGCTACAGGTGTACTCATACATGCGCTTACAGGAGGAGCTGGAACGGGAGCTGAATGTGAAAAAGCCGGACGTGTGTGTGACGGAGCATCAGGAGTAAATGACGGAAGAATTTAACAGATAAAATGAAAGAAGGTACAGATGCAGATTTTTAACAACAAACAGAAAAAAGCCAGATTGCAGTCTGCAAACACAAAGACCAACATCTGGAGACACGTCCTGTGGTCTGTCACCATCCCAGCTGGGAAGCATGGGGGTGGCAGCTTCATGATGGGGGATATTTACTGTAGGAGGAACATTATGTGGAAATATTAAAGTAACATCTGGAGGCATCAGCTAGGAAGTAAAAGCTTGGGTCTAAATGTGTCTTTCAGCAAGAGTAACAGCAGCAGCCGATAAGTCCAATAAACTGTAGGAAGTGTTGCAGTCCCTGAATGACGTATGGAGCTGTAACATATGAGACCGTCACCAAGCAGCTCGGAGCCTCGGCCACAAGAACCCTCAGACCAGAACCAGAGCAGCCCAGAAACCAGACCCACGATGGGCCGAAGGATCCGGGCTGGCCCTCTACAGCTGGATTTATACTGGCGTGGTGTCTGCGTGAGGCCGGGTACGGCGTTACCGCCGAAGGCGGCGTGTAGCTTCCACACCTGACGTCACCCCTGCTACGCAGACGGTTACAGAGATACTCCCTTGTGATTGGTCAGTTTGGGATCACGTGTTGCCAGATATCTGGATCTTCTCGCTGAATTTGTGCGGTAATGACCGTTTTTAAAAACAATAACCAGTGGATCAAGTTGATCGAATTATTACTTCGTTTTCTTCCACAAGATAATAAAGACTGAATCATCTGGACACCATAGTTGTTTTAAAACAGGAAATACCTACCGAACTGAAGTGAACCATCTAAAGAACTCCGACCTGGTGAGTTTACCGGCCGATACCATCTTCTGATGCCACCTGCAGGTTAGGAGGAGAAACTGCAACCCGACACCAAAACAACGCGTTCCTTACGCTCGAGTGTTAAAGCAAACTCAGCAGCATCAGCTACGCCATACCGACCACGTCAGCTGCGTCGTACCGACCTCCGTCAGCTACGCCGTACCGACCACCACAGCTGCGTCGTACCGACCGCCGTCAGCTACGCCATACCGACCGCGTCAGCTGCGTTGTACCGACCACCGTCAGCTACGCCGTACCGACCGCCGTCAGCTACGCCATACCGACCGCGTCAGCTGCGTCATACCGACCGCGTCAGCTACGCCATACCGACCGCCGTCAGCTACGCTATACCGACCACGTCAGCTGCATCGTACCGACCGCCGTCAGCTGCATCGTACCGACAGCCGTCAGCTACGCCGTACCGACCGCGTCAGCTGCATTGTACCGACCGCCGTCAGCTACGCCGTACCGACCGCCGTCAGCTACGTCACAGCCGACCGCCATCAGCTACGTCACAGCCGACCGCCATCAGCTACATCGTACCGACTGCCGTCAGCTACACCGTACCGACCACGTCAGCTACACCGTACCGACCGCATCAGCTGCGTCATACCGACCGCGTCAGCTGCGTTGTACCGACCGCCGTCAGCTACGCCGTACCGACCGCCGTCAGCTACGCCATACCGACCGCCGTCAGCTACACCGTACCAACCGCGTCAGCTGCGTCATACCGACTGCGTCAGCTACGCCATACCGACCGCCGTCAGCTACGCCATACCGACCACGTCAGCTGCATCGTACCGACCGCCGTCAGCTGCATCGTACCGACCGCCGTCAGCTACGCCGTACCGACCGCGTCAGCTGCATTGTACCGACCGCCGTCAGCTACGCCGTACCGACCGCCGTCAGCTACGTCACAGCCGACCGCCATCAGCTACGTCACAGCCGACCACCATCAGCTACATCGTACCGACTGCCGTCAGCTACACCATACCGACCGCCGTCGGCTACGCCGTACCGACCGCCGTCGGCTACGCCGTACCGACCGCCGTCAGCTACATCGTACCGACCGCCGTCAGCTACACCTTACCGACCGCGTCAGGTACATCGTACCGACCGCCGTCAGCTACGCCGTACCGACCGCCGTCAGCTACGTCACAGCCGACCGCCGTCAGCTGCATCGTACCGACCGCCGTCAGCTACGTCACAGCCGACCACCATCAGCTACATCGTACCGACCGCGTCAGCTGCGTCGTACCGACCGCCGTCAGCTACGCCGTATCGACCGCCGTCAGCTACATCGTACCGACCGCCGTCAGCTACATCGTACCGACCGCCGTCAGCTACGCAGTACCGACCACCGTCAGCTACGCCGTACCGACCGCCATCAGCTACATCGTACCGACCGCCGTCAGCTACACCTTACCGACCGCGTCAGCTACATCGTACCGACCGCCGTCAGCTACGCCGTACCGACCGCCGTCAGCTACATCGTATCGACCGCCGTCAGCTACACCGTACCGACTGCGTCAGCTGGGTCGTACCGACCGCCGTCAGCTACGCCGTACCGACCGCCATCAGCTACGCCGTACCGACGCCGTCAGCTACGCCTTACCGACCGCCGTCAGCTACGCCGTACCGACCGCTCACAGAAGCCACATGAATATAAATCCAGCTTAACCCCAACTCATGTCAAAACCAAATGTTGCAGGACTGCTGGTGCTGGTGGTGGGAGCCAGGACTCTGCCCCCTCCTGCCTTTATACCCCCATGGGAGTTAATACCACACACACACCAGGAACACCCACGCTGACTGAGGTAACACCTCCAACCCTGAATGTTGAGAAAGGGAAACAAATGGACACTACTCAACATCAGGAGGATGATGTAGACCAGGTCAAGCAGCTCCTTCTCATTGGTGTCAGTTAACTTAAAGCAGTAACAGAGCGGGTGCTCCAGCCCATCAGGCCCGTCCTGCAGGAGGACAGAGCCGGCATCACCGCCGTCCACCGCCTGCTTCTCAGGACGGTCAGCAGAGTCCAGAGGGGCTCAATGCTGCGTAAAGCATCCTGGCAGTCGACCAGGCAAACCTCCGCTTCAGGTCAACAGATGCGTGAGGGAAGCAGCAGCAGCGAAACGGAGCAGAGAAACACCTGCTCATGCCGAGGAACCGCAAAACGTTGGATCCAAGTCAGTTTAAAGGCAGTTCTACCAAATACTGAGGAAATGGATGCAAACTTCTGACTCTGGAGGAAATGAACATGGTCGCTCATCATTTAGTGAATCTAAATGATGTTGGTGGTCCTACCTGAGCTCACACAGGAGAGCTTTAGTCTGAGTTTGTCTCCTCACAGAGTTTATGGAAACTTACTGGTTTAAATCCATTTTGCAGGGAATCTGATGAAGGCTGTGAATGGAACGGCCAAATGACTGCGATCCTCGTGCATTTGGCTCCACTCCTTCAAACTGGACCGAGGACCCAACTATGCTAATTGTCCTGATAAATTCTCTGCAATTTCATCTCTGAGGACGGATAATTTTCTCCAACGTGGTGTCCTTGAGATAATTCTGTGGATGGAGTGTCTCATCTCAGCTGAAGTACAGGGGTCATTAAGTGCTGTTCTGGGGAGCTAATTGTAGGGACGGACCTAAGCCCCCCTTCTCCCCATCCACCCTCTACATTGGGGGGGGGGGGTCTCTGTGACCTTACAATTTTCTACCTTTGGCTGTTTGGACCGAAGACATGTTCTTTCGTTGGAAAAAGATAAAAACTCCACCTTTTCTGTTTGGACCTTTTTATAGACGCGGCCACTACCAGACCACTTGATTGTGTTACCACTAATCACACCCAGATAACAAAAGGCAAACAACACGAC
The DNA here is from genome assembly GCF_017639745.1 of Melanotaenia boesemani. NCBI lineage: Eukaryota > Metazoa > Chordata > Actinopteri > Atheriniformes > Melanotaeniidae > Melanotaenia > Melanotaenia boesemani. Next base: position 879,243 of record NC_055692.1, read on the forward strand.
GCGTTGCTGCCATGAGTGCAATCCATTCATGAGCAGGATCTCTTTTTCTTCGGGTGATGAAGTATTTATTGCACCTCCAGCCCGGGGAGTGTAGCTCAGAGCACTCTGCTAGAGGCCCAAATGGATTTTCAACTATGGACCCTAAACCTTTCAACCCACAATGCTGCTGAATAGCAGTTAGAGGTTGCCATGCCAACGCCATCTAGAGGGACATTTCAGTTGCATCAGAGAGAAAGCTTGGCCAGATGTCTCCAACAATTTGCTCTGAAAAGATTCCCCGTCCGCCATGCTCATTAGAGAGCAGCAATCAGAGGAAAGGGACATCTCTGGCTTTCCTGGACGGATGATGGCTCGTCCCTGCAGCTCGCCTCCACCCAGACGGCGTAGCAGTCCTCACATGTGCCGTGTGCTCTACTCGCTGTTTTTTCTGAAATATTTATGTCTTATTTTCGCAACTGAGACTAGCCCAGTTCAGCGTGCAGCTGATATATTCTGGCAGTGCAGTGAGGCATCTGGCCAACAGCGAGGAGAGAAAGCAGCTCTGTGAATTATTAATGGTATAAATCAACACCTGTGGTGTGGCTGAAAGTTCGCAGGGAAGCTGCAGCCTTGGGAAAGCTCAATGACCACTCAGCTTCTCCAGCTCTGACTGCCCCCAAAAGGACGGAAAATACTGGATTTTACATTCATTCACACAATTTGTCCTCATATCAGCACAAGATTCAGATTTTCTCATGCCTGTAAATGTTGGTGAATTATTCTGATAAAACCAGTCGTACAGAAATCAGCCTCACAGAGACCCGTCAGCAGCAGACGCTGACCATGGCAACAGTTTTTATTAAAACGCTGCAAAGCTTATCGCTGGGCCACGATGAAGATGCCTCACTGCAACATTCAATGATTTAAAAGTGGAGCGTCACACTTTTCCCCCCTAAATGCTCTCAGATATGAACTCGAGTTTAGTTTGTAACACACTTTAAGTAATAAACTTTAAAGCATTAAAAATATTTCTTAACATTATTGTAATTCAACTAGATATTTATGACAAAGAAAGATGAAAATTTCAGGATTTCTTAGTTAAACAGGCGAAAGTCGGCAGGATGAACGTAGAGCTGCGAATCAGAGGGAAAAGCTGAGATTTCAGCCATCAGGAGAACTAAATCAGGCTCGGCTGGACATGAGACATTCATAAACGAATCAGTTCTTTTGAACAGTTCTTTTAAATGCAGGATGGAAACCGTGTAAGCCGTTCTTTTTTGACCTACAAATTCTCCACGCTGCATTCACATGTCGGCCAGAATGATTGATCAGAAACAAATTCAGTTTTCAGTTCCTAAAATCTCACTGATGTCGTTCAGATTTGTTCTGTTTTTATTTTGCCTGTATTTCTGTTTTGTTTTTTTTTTTTTAATCTTTATAGCAGATTGTATACAGATATATATTTATTATTATTTATTCTAATTTATTGTGAATATTTTGCTTTACTAAAATGTTCTTGTTTGTAAAATTTCGTATTAAAGTTGTTTTACATGGAAGTTTATTGCAGCCTGCGTGGGGATACGGAGCCGCCTTACCAAACATTTACTATGGAAACACCAGCCAAATTAAACTATAACCAATATTTCAGAATAATTCCCACCAACAGAGAAAATATTGGTGGGGTGTGTAAGTTTGAATTATTCTGATCTTATTAGACTTTATAATTTATACCAGGGATGATTTCCTTGATAAAAAAAAATTAAATTTTCCCTGATTGAGTTTTATAAAATAATAAAAATATGAAGGAAACAGCCTTTTGAATCTCTTTGAAACGAACAGCTCCTCTAGATCCGGCTCCCTTCAGGAAGTTAAGAATCCCACCTGTCGCCTCAGCTCTTCCAGGCTGGGAGGGAGGAGGTGATGTTTGAAGAGAAAAATACAGATAAAAACATCCTGTGTAAATATTTGGTTAACTAAAAATATTCTCCGTTATGACAAAAGATGGAGGAGGAAACGGACGGCGCTATGGGCGGGCCCCAGTGGGCAAGCCCCGCCCATTCACAAGTCCAGCCCTCCCATCCAGCACTTCATTTAAATTTAGATTCTTTTCATTTATAATAGTGATGGTAAGTTCGACTCTTTTCACTAACCCAGGTCTTTTACTCTCGAACAGTAAAGTGAACGAATCTTGAACGAGTCCTGTCATTCATTTTTACAGCAGGTGGCTGTAAAAAAGTCCGCGATTCTTAAGCAGTAAATACTGAAGGCAACAAAACTACTGGTAATGCCACAAGCAATTCAAACCATGTGAAAACGTAGGGAAGCAAATACACACCACAATAAAGGGATTTGTGTGTGACGTCCTCCCTGCCATTGTTTAACAGCGCAACAGTGACTCGGTAGCTATCACGTGACAAATGAACAAGAGACCGAGCCGAGAGCGAACCCACTGCTCGCCAAACAGCCTGAATGATGAACGAGAACGAGACCGTGCAGCCCGACTTGCTGCTCGCCACACAGCCTGAGCAGCCTGGCTGTCACGTGACAAAAGAACGAGGACCTGAGGACGGACCTGAGCGAGTCCTGAACGAATCATTTCTGTTTCCTGTCCTGACCTACTGACTGAGTTTATGCAGCTGCCTGCCATGTGGCGAGAGAAGGTACCGCATGAAAATGAACGAATCGCTCACTGAGAGGACCCGTTACTCCCGAGTCATATAAAGGATTAGATCATACTGAACGAATCGTTCGTGACCGACACATCACTAGTTTATAACTGAACAGTTATTTCTTTAGTGGTGCTAAATGATTCAGAAGAAGAATCAGTTCCGAGATCTGCTTTTTCTTAGTAGTATATTACATTGTTAGTATATTATATTGTTAGTATTAGTAGAACATTGTTAGTAGAATATTATATTGTTAGTAGTTAGAAGAACATTGTTAGTTGTATATTATATTGTTAGTAGTATATTACATTGTTAGTATATTATATTGTTATTATTAGTAGAACATTGTTAATAGTATATCATATTGTTAGTATTAGTAGAACATTGTTGGTAGTATATTATATTGTTAGTATTAGTAGAACATTGTTAGTAGAATATTATATTGTTAGTATTAGTAGAACATTGTTAGTAGAATATTATATTGTTAGTAGTTAGAAGAACATTGTTAGTTGTATATTATATTGTTAGTAGTATATTACATTGTTAGTATATTATATTGTTAGTATTAGTAGAACATTGTTAGTTGTATATTATATTGTTAGTAGTACATTACATTGTTAGTATATTATATTGTTAGTATTAGTAGAACATTGTTAGTAGTATATTATATTGTTAGTATTAGTAGAACATTGTTAGTAGTATATTATATTGTTAGTATTAGTAGAACATTGTTAGTAGTATATTACATTGTTAGTATATTATATTGTTAGTAGTTAGAAGAACATTGTTAGTTGTATATTATATTGTTAGTAGTATATTACATTGTTAGTATATTATATTGTTAGTATTAGTAGAACATTGTTAGTAGTATATTATATTGTTAGTATTAGTAGAACATTGTTAGTATATTATATTGTTAGTATTAGTAGAACATTGTTAGTAGTATATTATATTGTTAGTATTAGTAGAACATTGTTAGTAGAATATTATATTGTTAGTAGTTAGAAAAACATTGTTAGTTGTATATTATATTGTTAGTAGTATATTACATTGTTAGTATATTATATTGTTAGTATTAGTAGAACATTGTTAGTAGTATATTATATTGTTAGTATTAGTAGAACATTGTTAGTAGAATATTATATTGTTAGTATTAGTAGAACATTGTTAGTAGTATATTATATTGTTAGTAGTTAGAAGAACCTCCTCCATGAGCCACCACCTTATCGTGGTGGAGGAGTTTGTGTGTCCTGACGATCCTAGCAGCTATGTTGTCGGGGGCGTATGCCCCTGGTAGGGTCACCCATGGCAAACAGGTGTCTAGGGGAGGGACCAGACGAAGTGTGGCTCACAAAACCCTTATGATGATGAAAAAACAAGGACCAAGTTTTCCCTTGCCCGGACGTGGGTCACCGGGGCCCCCCTCCGGAGCCAGGCCTGGAGGTGGGGCACGGAGGCGAGCGCCTGGTGGCCGGGCCTTTGCCCATGGGGCCCGGTCGGGCTCAGCCCGAAAGGGAGACATGGGCCTCTCCTCTCGTGGGCTCACCACCTACGGGAGGGGCCATAGGGGTCGGGTGCATTGTGAGCTGGGCGGCTGCCAGAGGCGGGGACCCTGGCGGTCTGATCCTCGGCTGCAAAAGCTAGCTCTAGGGACGTGAATGTCACCTCTCTGGCGGGTAAGGAGCCTGAGCTGGTGCTCGAGGTTGAGCGGTTCCGGCTAGATATAGTTGGACTCACCTCGACGCATAGCTTGGGCTCTGGAACAACTGCCCTCGAGAGGGGCTGGACCCTCTTCCATTCTGGAGTTGCTCCCGGTGAGAGGCGCCGAGCAGGTGTAGGCCTGCTCATTGCCCCCCAACTTGGCGCCTGTACGTTGGGGTTTACCCCGGTGGACGAAAGGGTAGCCTCCCTCCGCCTTCGGGTGGGGGGACGGGTCCTGACTGTTGTTTGTGCCTATGCACCAAATAGCAGTTCAGAGTACCCACCCTTTTTGGAGTCCTTGGGGGGGGTGTTGGAGAGCACTCCTTCTGGGGACTCCCTCGTTCTGCTGGGGGACTTCAATGCTCACGTGGGCAATGACAGCGAGACCTGGAGGGGCGTGATTGGGAGGAACGGCCCCCCTGATCTGAATCCGAGTGGTGTTTTGTTGTTGGACTTCTGTGCTCGTCATGGATTGTCCATAACGAACACCTTGTTCAGACATAAGAGTGTCCACATGTGCACTTGGCACCAGGACACTCTAGGCCGCAGTTCGATGATCGACTTTGTAGTCGTGTCGTCGGACTTGCGGCCGCATGTCATGGACACTCGGGTGAAGAGAGGGGCGGAGCTGTCAACTGATCACCACCTGGTGGTGAGTTGGCTCAGATGGTGGGGGAGGATGCCGGTCAGGCCTGGCAGGCCCAAGCGTGTTGTGAGGGTCTGCTGGGAACGTCTGGCAGAGTCCCCTGTCAGAATGAGTTTCAACTCCCATCTCCGGCAGAGCTTCAACCAAGTCCCGGGTGAGGCGGGGGACATTGAGTCTGAATGGGCTGTGTTCCGTGCCTCTATTGTCGAGGCGGCCAGCCGCAGCTGTGGCCGTAAGGTCGTCGGTGCCTGTCGTGGCGGTAACCCCCGAACTTGTTGGTGGACACCGACAGTAAGGGATGCCGTCAAGCTGAAGAAGGAGTCCTATCGGGCCTTTTTGGCCTGTGGGACTCCAGAGGCAGCTGATGGGTATCGGCGGGCTAAGCGGAGCGCGGCTTCGGCGGTCGCTAAGGCAAAAGCTCGGGCGTGGGAGGAGTTTGGAGAGGCCATGGAGAATGACTTCCGGACGGCTTCGAGGAGATTCTGGTCCACCATCCGGCGGCTCAGGAGGAGAAAGCAGTGCTCCATCAACACTGTGTACAGTGAGGATGGGGGGCTGCTGACCTCGACTCGAGACGTTGTGAGGCGGTGGGGGGAATACTTCGAAGACCTCCTCAATCCCACCAACACGTCTTCTGATGAGGAAGCAGAGTCTGGGGTAGCTGGTGCTGGCTCGCCTATCTCTGGGGCTGAGGTCGCTGAGGTGGTTAAAAATCTCCTTGGTGGCAAGGCCCCGGGGGTGGATGAGGTCCGCCCAGAGTTCCTTAAGGCTCTGGATGCCGTAGGGCTGTCTTGGTTGACACGCCTCTGCAGCATCGCGTGGACATCGGGGACAGTCCCCTTGGACTGGCAGACTGGGGTGGTGGTCCCCCTCTTCAAAAAGGGGGACCGGAGGGTGTGCTCCAACTACAGGGGGATCACACTCCTCAGCCTCCCCGGTAAGGTCTATTCAGGGGTGCTGCAGAGGAGGGTCCGTCAGATAGTCGAACCTCGAATTGAGGAGGAGCAGTGTGGTTTTCGTCCCGGTCGTGGAACAGTGGACCAGCTCTACACCCTCTTTGGGGTCCTCGAGGGGGCATGGGAGTTTGCCCAACCAATCTACATGTGTTTTGTGGATTTGGAGAAGGCATTTGACCGTGTTCCCCGGGGACTCCTGTGGGGGTACTCCGGGAGTATGGAGTGCCGGACTCGCTTGTAAGAGCTGTCCGGTCCCTGTACGACCGGTGTCAGAGCTTGGTCCGCATTGCCGGCAGTAAATCAGAATCGTTTCCAGTGCGGGTTGGACTCCGCCAAGGCTGTCCTTTGTCACCGATTCTGTTCATAACTTTTATGGACAGAATTTCTAGGCGCAGCCGAGGTGTCGAGGGGATCCGGTTCGGTGGCCTCAGGATTGGGTCTCTGCTCTTTGCGGATGACGTGGTTCTGTTGGCTTCATCGGGACGTGATCTTCATCTCGCACTGGAGCGATTCGCAGCCGAGTGTGAAGCGGCTGGGATGAGAATCAGCACCTCCAAATCCGAGACCATGGTCCTCAGCCGGAAAAGGGTGGAGTGCTCTCTCCGGGTCTGCGATGGGGTCCTGCCCCAAGTGGAGGAGTTTACATATCTCGGGGTCTTGTTCACGAGTGAGGGAAGGATGGAGCGAGAGATCGACAGGCGGATCGGTGCGGCGTCCGCAGTGATGCGGGCTCTGCATCGGTCTGTCGTGGTGAAGAGAGAGCTGAGCCAAAAGGCAAAGCTCTCGATTTACTGGTCGATCTACGTTCCTGCCCTCACCTATGGTCATGAGCTGTGGGTAATGACCGAAAGAACGAGATCTCGAATACAAGCGGCCGAAATGAGTTTCCTCCGCAGGGTGGCCGGGCTCTCCCTTAGAGATAGGGTGAGAAGCTTGGTGATCCGGGAGGGGCTCAGAGTAGAGCCGCTTCTCCTCCACATCGAGAGGAGCCAGATGAGGTGGCTCGGGCATCTGGTTAGGATGCCTCCTGGACGCCTCCCTGGTGAGGTGTTCCGGGCACGTCCCACCGGAAAGAGGCCCCGGGGAAGACCCAGGACACGCTGGACGGACTACATCACTCGGCTGGCCTGGGAACGCCTCGGGATCCCTTCGGATGAGCTGGTGAATGTGGCCGGGGAGAGGGAAGTCTGGGTTTCCCTGCTTAGGCAGCTGCCCCCGCGACCCGACTGCGGATAAGCGGAAGAGAACGGATGGATGGATGGATAGTTAGAAGAACATTGTTAGTAGTATATTACCTTTTTAGTAGTATATTATATTGTTAGTATTAGTAGAACATTGTTAGCTGTATATTATATTGTTGGTAGTATATTACATTGTTAATAGTATATTATATTGTTAGTATTAGTAGAACATTGTTAGTATATTATATTGTTAGTATTAGTAGAACATTGTTAGTAGAATATTATATTGTTAGAATTAGTACAACATTGTTAGTAGAATATTATATTGTTAGTAGTTAGAAGAACATTGTTAGTTGTATATTATATTGTTAGTAGTATATTACATTGTTAGTATATTATATTGTTAATATTAGTGGAACATTGTTAGTAGTATATTATATTGTTAGTATTAGTAGAACATTGTTACTAGAATATTATATTGTTAGAATTAGTACAACATTGTTAGTAGAATATTATATTGTTAGTAGTTAGAAGAACATTGTTAGTTGTATATTATATTGTTAGTAGTATATTACATTGTTAGTATATTATATTGTTAGTATTAGTAGAACATTGTTAGTAGTATATTATATTTTTAGTAGTATATTATATTGTTAGTATTAGTAGAACATTGTTAGTTGTATATTATATTGTTAGTAGTATTTTACATTGTTAGTATATTATATTGTTAGTATTAGTAGAATATTGTTAGTGGTATATTATATTGTTAGTAGTTAGAAGAACATTGTTAGTTGTATATTATATTGTTAGTAGTATATTACATTGTTAGTATATTATATTGTTAGTATTAGTAGAACATTGTTAGTAGTATATTATATTGTTAGTATTAGTAGAACATTGTTAGTAGAATATTATATTGTTAGTATTAGTAGAACATTGTTAGTAGTATATTATATTGTTAGTATATTATATTGTTAATATTAGTAGAACATTGTTAGTAGTATATTACTATTGTTAAGTATTAGTAGAAC
>NC_055692.1:887602-922602 GCF_017639745.1 Melanotaenia boesemani
AGAACATTGTTAGTTGTATATTATATTGTTAGTATATTATATTGTTAGTATTAGTAGAACATTGTTAGTAGTATATTATATTGTTAGTATTAGTAGAACATTGTTAGTAGAATATTATATTGTTAGTATTAGTAGAACATTGTTAGTAGTATATTATATTGTTAGTATATTATATTGTTAATATTAGTAGAACATTGTTAGTAGTATATTATATTGTTAGTATTAGTAGAACATTGTTAGTAGTATATTATATTGTTAGTAGTATATTACATTGTTAGTATATTACATTGTTAATATTAGTAGAACATTGTTAGTAGTATATTATATTGTTAGTAGTTAGTAGAAGATTGTTAGTAGTATATTACATTGTTAGTAGTTAGAAGAACATTGTTAGTAGTATATTACATTTTTAGTAGTATATTATATTGTTAGTATTAGTAGAACATTGTTAGTTATATATTATATTGTTAGTAGTATATTACATTGTTAGTATATTATATTGTTAGTATTAGTAGAACATTGTTAGTAGTATATTATATTGTTAGTAGTTAGAAGAACATTGTTAGATGTATATTATATTGTTAGTAGTATATGACATTGTTAGTATATTATATTGTTAGTATTAGTAGAACATTTGTTAGTAGTATATTATATTGTTAGTATTAGTAGAACATTGTTAGTAGTATATTATATTGTTAGTATTAGTAGAACATTGTTAGTAGTATATTATATTGTTAGTAGTTAGAAGAACATTCTTAGTTGTATATTATATTGTTAGTAGTATATTACATTGTTAGTATATTATATTGTTAGTATTAGTAGAACATTGTTAGTAGTATATTATATTGTTAGTATTAGTAGAACATTGTTAGTAGTATATTATATTGTTAGTATATTATATTGTTAATATTACTAGAACATTGTTAGTAGTATATTATATTGTTAGTATTAGTAGAACATTGTTAGTAGTATATTATATTGTTAGTATTAGTCGAACATTGTTAGTAGTATATCATATTGTTAGTATTAGTAGAACATTGTTAGTATATTATATTGTTAGTATTAGTAGAACATTGTTAGTAGTATATTATATTGTTAGTAGTTAGAAGAACATTGTTAGTTGTATATTATATTCTTAGTAGTATATTACATTGTTAGTATATTATATTGTTAGTATTAGTAGAACATTGTTAGTAGTATATTATATTGTTAGTATTAGTAGAACATTGTTAGTAGTATATTATATTGTTAGTAGTTAGAAGAACATTGTTAGTTGTATATTGTATTGTTAGAGTATATTACATTGTTAGTATATTATATTGTTAGTATTAGTAGAACATTGTTAGTAGTATATTATATTGTTAGTATTAGTAGAACATTGTTAGTAGTATATTACATTTTTAGTAGTATATTATATTGTTAGTATTAGTAGAACATTGTTAGTTGTAATATTATCTTTGTTAGTAGTATATTACAAGTGTTAGTATATTATATTGTTAATATTAGTGGAACATTGTTAGTTAGTATATTATATTGTTAGTATTAGTAGAACATTGTTAGTTGTATATTATATTGTTAGTAGTTAGAAGAACATTGTTAGTTGTATATTATATTGTTAGTAGTATATTACATTGTTAGTATATTACATTGTTAGTATATTATATTGTTAGTATTAGTAGAACACTGTTAGTAGTATATTATATTGTTAATATTAGTAGAACATTGTTAGTAGAATATTATATTGTTAGTAGTATATTACATTGTGAGTATATTACATTGTTAGTAGATAGTAGAACATTGTTGGTAGTATATTATATTGTTAGTAGATAGTAAAACATTGTTAGTAGTATATTACATTGTTAGTATATTACATTGTTAGTATTTAGTAGAACATTGTTAGTAGTATATTATATTGTTAGTAGTTAGAAGAACATTGTTAGTTGTATATTATATTGTTAGTAGTATATTACATTGTTAGTATATTATATTGTTAGTATTAGTAGAACATTGTTAGTAGTATATTATATTGTTAGTATATTATATTATTAGTATTTAGTAGAACATTGTTAGTAGTATATTACATTGTTAGTATATTATATTATTAGTAGTTAGTGGAACATTGTTAGTAGTATATTATATTGTTAGTATTAGTAGAACATTGTTAGTAGTATATTATATTGTTAGTATATTATATTATTAGTAGTTAGTAGAACATTGTTAGTAGTATATTACATTGTTAGTATATTACATTGTTAGTAGTTAGAAGAACATTGTTAGTAGTATATTACATTGTTAGTATATATTATATTATTTGTAGTTAGTAGAACATTGTTAGTAGTATACTTACATTGTTAGTATATACATTGTTAGTAGTTAGTAGAACATTGTTAGTAGTATATTACATTGTTAGTATATTATGTTATTAGTAGATAGTAGAACATTGTTAGTAGTATATTACATTGTTAGTAGATAGTAGAACATTGTTAGTAGTATATTACATTGTTAGTATATTACATTGTTAGTAGATAGTAGAACATTGTTTGGTTAGTATATATACTATTGTTAGTAGATAGTTAGAACATTGTTAGTAGTATATTACATTGTTAGATATATTATATTATTAGTAGTTAGCTAGAACATTTGTTAGTAGTATATTTACATTGTTAGTATATTATATTATTAGTACGTTAGTAGAACATTTTTAGTAGTACTATTACATTGTTAGTATAATACATTGTTAGTCGTTAGTAGACATTGTTATTAGTATACTTACATTTGTTCGGTATATTACATTGTTAGTAGATAGTAGAACATTGTTGGTAGGTATATTTCATGTGTAGTATATTACATTGTTAGTATGATAAGTAGAACATTGTTATTAGTATATTACATTGGTTAGTACTTCGTAGAACATTGTTAGATAGTATATTACTTTGTTAGTATATTATATTTTTAGTACTTATTAGAACACATAAAACTTCATAATTATAGTTATAACTATCCCATTTCATGCGGAAATAATTTGAGCCATTTTAATGTTTACATTGCATTTATTTATATTAATACTCATGCCAGTTCAGACCAAAATGTCCTTGTGATGGTAACCAGAGTGCGAACCATACCGTGGGCTTAGGGGGAGACCGCTTTTTTGCATTTCCTATCTTTTTTCGGCAAGTAAGAACAGATGCCAGCTGATATTACAGCTTGCCCCCCACAGAACATAAGCGTACCAATACATAATGGTTAACAACTCTTATGCAACAATAATAAATAACAGGTGCAAATGTCCCTTGCAAAAAATTTTTACCACTCTTTTTTGCGAAGATCAACTTACATAGTTAATATCCCCACATATCACACACGTACACAGCGACGCTTGCCATACACAAATAATGAGCAATGATAGTTTCCCCATATGTAAATAGTTAAAGCAGGTCTTACCTTACCTTTTACGCATTTACTTCTTTTATTTTTGTATTTAACATAGATCTACAGGAAGTTTAACTTGGAGCACCCCCACGCTTCAGTGGTCACAAAAATTATAGCATCCATAGTCATACTTTACGCTACAGTGAATTTGTGAGCAATCAGCATACATTTTATTGTCAGTATTATATAGCTCCCCCAACATTTCATAAAATCCTGTTTCTAGGGGAGCTCATGTTTCATTAAGGGGAGCTATAGCTCCCCAGCTCCCCTGTGGTTCGCACCCTGATGGTGACCTAACGACGAACAGAACAGCATTTTATGTCACTAAATAAATACGTTAGGATACAAACTCCTGGAGACGTGGTTCCAACCTTTTTTTAGCTTGGAAACCCCATCTTGATATCACAAAACTCTGGTGATCCCAAATATTCAAAACACAATTTTACTTACTTTTATCCCACATTTAGGCCATTTCATGTATGAAAATGTAGGTTAAAGTTGTTTTGAATTAAGTGTGGCGTATTATTTTATTTTATCTAGATAATTTGTTTTTAGTACATTTTAGTTTTTAGTTTGCATCCATGTGTACCTGCCCAGGTGTTTTTGTTAACTATAGTTCACTTGCAGCTCCTAGGTTAGATTATCATACTTCTGTATGCTTTCATTAAACTTGTAATCCAACTGAAAACATAGTTGCCCGACCAGAACAACGTATCTAAGTTAGCATAAATTTAACTTTACAGACAATTCTATTAACAAGTGGCTGCTATTGCTACATGCTACGAAGCTGTTAGCCTGCAGTTTGCTGTCGGTTTAATGTTGTTGAAACGTTACAGCCGGTGGTTTAATGTAAGTTATGAACAACCACCACCAAAGTTTTTGTTAACTTACCACGATGTCTTTGTGGAGAACTGGGACGTGTCTCTTCAGGTTTGTTGTGTTTTTCCAAGCTACATTCCAGACCACATTCCTTCCCTTCCACTAAAATCTAGCAAAGGTTTCTTTCTCCACTTCAGTGTAGTGAAAATGAGTCCATATATCACGTCTTTCCTTTCTCTTTGGGCCACATGCAAAGCATGGCCAATAATGTTTTACTTTAACCTTCACCATGAATCCACCTCCTGTCTGTCCCAGGTGTTTGTTCACTGCGTGCGCTGCAGGTTTGAAAGGGGGAGTGTCACTGTGTGGAGGAGGAGACAGGATTTGACAAAATCATATCATATAATAATATAATCTAATTTTGTCTCGTCTTTGTTAGTGAACTAAAATGTCCATAGATTTTAGCCCAGTTTGATTTAGTGAACTACATTTTCGTCTTTATTAGTTCCACGAACATTCGTTCAGTTTTAGTCCAGTTCTTGTTATTAACGGGGTTTTAGTCTCGTCTAGTCTAGTTTATGTCCGGTTGGAAAATGTGCGTTGGCAAAAATATTATCGTTTTGTTTTTGTTAACAAAATTAACACTTCTGAGCAGATGTCTTATTTTCTTTTTTCTGATGTTACAGCTGACCTGACACACACAACACACACTTTGATGCAACATTTACTCACCAGATAAAACAATACAAAGGACGGAGCAGGAGATGGACAGGCGGAGCGGTGCAGAGTCTGCAGTGATGTCGGACTATGGCCATGAGCTGTGTGTAGTGACCAAAAGAATGAAATAACGAGTACAAGCGGCTGAAATGAGTTTCCTCCGCAGGGTGGCCGGACTCTCTCTTAGAGATAGGGTGAGAAGCTCGGTCATCCGGTAGGGGCTCAGAGTAGAGTCGCTGCTCCTCCACATCGAGAGGAGCCAGATGAGGTGGCTCGGGCATCTGGTTAGGATGCCTCCTGGACGCCTCCCTGGTGAGGTGTTCCGGGCACGTCCCACCGGAAAGAGGCCCCGGGGAAGACCCAGGACACGCTGGACGGACTACATCACTCGGCTGGCCTGGGAACGCCTCGGGATCCCTTCGGATGAGCTGGTGAATGTGGCCGGGGAGAGGGAAGTCTGGGTTTCCCTGCTTAGGCAGCTGCCCCCGCTACCCGACTCCGGATAAGCAGAAGAAAATGGATGGATGGATGGATGGATGGAACAATACATCACGTTTTGTTTCCAGGACGCAGTGATGCTGCCTCTCTTCTGGATGAATCTTGCATTTAATAAACACAACATGACAGCCTTATAATGTGCATAAAGAATAAAGAGTCTGGTTATTAGGTCAGATTATTTAACAGAAAATATCTTGAGAACGGGCTGCACGGTGGTGTGGTGGTTAGCACCGCGGCATCACAGCAAGAAGGTTGCTGGTTCGAGCCTTCAGCTGGGGGGAGGGTGGAACAGCGGCCTTTCTGTGCGGAGTTCTCCCCGTGTATGTGTGGGTTTGCACTTAGAAAGCATGTTGCGATAGCCCCTCCCCCCTTCCCAACTGTTTCCTCACGTCACTCTCAGAATGAATCTGTGCCCGACTTACAGCCGCCTGAAGCACATACACACCTGTGGCTACACGTGTGCTAACTGCTAATTTAAGGAGCTGGAATGTTTTTCACCAGACGGGAGGAAAACTCTGCTGGTCAGTGATGAGCTGGACTGAAATAAAAGAAGCTGCACATCAGGATCCAGAGATACTCCACTCATGTAAGAAACACAGAGCCGAGTAGTGATTAGGCTGCGTACTCCTCCGTACAAGGATATAGGTCTGTCCTATCACCTCTTACTATTATTGGTCATTCTAAAGCAGACATTAGAGCTTGTACCATTGTCATGTTTGTCAATAAAATGTAGCCATGATCTGGATGGCAAACATGTCTGTTTATTTGTAGCCAGAGAGCTAGCCAGAACCTGGCAGCACGATAGAGAGCACTGGTAAGCCCAGTGGTCCACAACTCCAGTGCTTTAGAAGTTCATACTGAGCATCAGAATGAGGAGGAAAGGGGATTTAAGAGACTTTGAACTTTGAGTTTTAACTCAAAAAGTGAAGCTAATATATTATGTAGACTCATTATATGCAAAGTGAGACATTTTCAAGTATTATTTGTTATAATGTTGATGATTATGGATATCTATCTGTCTGTCTATTTACTGGGATTTCACTCACAACCATCTCCAGGGTTTCCAGAGATGGTCTGAAGAAGAGAAAACATCCAGAGCAGCAGTTGTCTGGACCAGGATGCAGCAGAAGACACACCGGGTGCCTCCTGCCAGCTAAGAACAGGAAACTGAGGCTACAATTCACACACACTCACCAACACTGGACAATAGAAGATGGAGAAACGTTGCTGGTCTGATTGAGTCTCCATTTCAGCTCCACATTCAGATGCTCGGCTCAGAATCTGCTGGAAAACATCATGAAAACATGGATCCATCCTGCCTTGGATCAACGCTTCAGGCTGCTGCTGGTGTAATGGTGGGGGGAGATTTTCTTGGCCCACTTTGGGCCCCTTAGTACCAACGTGTCCTGGTTTAACCAGCACAGCCTACCTGAGTATTGTTGCTGACCATGTCCATCCCTTTATGACCACAGTGGAGCATCTTCTGATGCTACTTCCAGCAGGATAATGCACCATGTCACAAAGCTCAGATCATCTCCACCTGCTTTCTAGAACATGACGATGAGTTCACTGGACTCCAACGGCCTCCACAGCCACCAGATCTCAGTCCAGTAGAGCAGCTTTGGGATGTGGTGGACGGGAGATTCTCATCATGGATGCAGCCGACAAACCTGCAGCAACTGTGTGATGCTGTCATGTTAATATGGAGAAAACCTCTGAGGAAGTTTCCTCTGGGAAGAATCAGGGCAGAGGACTGAGAGCCCGACCTTCTCTTTCAAACACCACTTCCCGAGTTCACAAATAAAAAATTCCTATGAAAACACTCCTAACGTTGTGGAGGAGCATTGCTAGAGTGGAAGTTGTTATAGCTGCAGAGGGTGGACCACCTGCATGTTAAACCTAACTGGTGAAGATTGGGTGTTATTAAGTATTGTGCATAAAAAGACCGACCTTTCTAGACTTCAGAATAGTGCAGGGAGGAAGTAGGATCCATGCTGTCCGTGCACAGAGCCGTGGGACATAGAGGCGAATCAGAAACAAATATGATTATAGTAAAAAAGCAGTGATTATAATGGCTGAAAAAGAATGAAAAGCCCCAAGAATGAAAGCTGGACGAAAGCTGCAGCGTTGCTCCTGTCAGTCATCTTTCACTGGCCCATAACTTTCCTCAGTTTTGCTTTCTTTCCGAGAAGGAAGGGAGGAAATGAGGTTGGATTGTTTGAGCCGGAGCTGAGCGGCTCTGCATGGATCCCATGGAGCAGTACAATGCAAATCCAGCTTCTAATCAGCTTCCTGCATAAACAACTAATTAGCCGTCTACTATCCTGTAATGATGTGCTGACAAACACATGATGCAGAACACTTGAACTGATAAACAGCAGGAGCTGACAATGTATTCACACTCTTATCTACAAGTTGGGACAAAGGCTTGATTAGAAACAGTTCTGGAGAGGAAAGTCAACAGTTTGGGGGAGGTGGTGGTGGGTGGGTGGCTTCTTAAAACACCGTCTACCATCTCTAATATTAGAGGCTGATGTGGGCAGTCTGTCTACCGACTCGTCCTTTAGTTAAAGTAAAATAAGTGTATTTTTTTTAATGTTGAATTTTGGATAAATGTTCTCATATTGATGGTTGGAAGTGGTTCTGTGGTTTGTGTTCGGGGGGGGGGGGGGGGGGGGGGGACAGGATCAATACATTTTACATGAGAAATTCAAGATTCTCATGTGTCTGGAAGCCTTTAGAATCACAGCTTTATAAAGACAAAACAGGAAATAAAAGCTTCAAACACGACTTATATGTCAGAGTAAGTGGTTTTCACCGTCCACCAAAACATCTTTTATTCAGAAAAACATTTTTTTACTTTATCAAATTGTGAAACTGGACGTTTTTTACAGAAAATAACAAAAAAAAACACACACACACACACACACGCACACACACACACACACACACACACACACAGTTAACCCCTTCATGCTCAACCACTTCTGGCCTTTTTAAATTTTTTATGTTTTAGTTTTATGTAGACTAGTGGTTCGCAAATAAATACACTGCTGATTCTGCCAGCTTACAAAGAATGAAGAGGATTGTGATTTTTATCATACAAAAAAAAAATTGTTGTTTACGCAGTAATTCATCAAACAAAAAACACATTAATTCCACAAATTCATCTTTGTATCAACACATCACTTATCGGTCCAATACTAGCTTCATTTATCGGTCCGATGCAGCATCGAGTAGTACTATTGTGCATGTACTCATCAAAGATGTACAATACCACAGAACCTGATACCAACGTGAGAAAACTAGGGCTGCAAACTCGTTAAACAAAGAGATGAATCTGTAGACTCCCTCCATGGGCTCACCACCTGCAGGAGGGGCCATAGGGGTCGGGGTGCAGTGTGAGCTGGGCGGCTGCCCGAGGAGGGGACCCTGGCAGTCTGATCCTCGACTGCAGAAGCTAGCTCTAGGGACGTGGAATGTCACCTCTCTGGCGGGGAAGGTGCCTGAGCTGGTGCGTGAGGTTGAGCGGTTCTGGCTAGATATAGTTGGACTCACCTCGACACACGACTTGGGCTCTGGAACCACTGTCCTTGAGAGGGGCTGGGACCCTCTTCCATTCTGGAGTTGATCCCAGTGAGAGGCGCCGAACAGGTATGGACATCACATTGCCCCCGACTTGGCGCCTGTACGTTGAGGTTTTACCCCAGTGGACGAAAGGGTAGCCTCCCTCCGCCTTCGGGTGGGGGACGGGTCCTGATTGTTGTTTGTGCTTATGCCACCAAATAGCAGTTCAGAGTACCCACCCTTTTTGGAGTCTTTGGAGGGGGTGTTGGATTCCCTCGTTCTGCTGGGGGACTTCAATGCTCATGTGGGCAATGACAGCGAGACCTGGAGGGGTGTGATCAGGAGGAACGGCCCCCCCTAATATAATCCAAGTGGTTGCTTTGTAGTCGTGTTCTCAGACTTGCGGCCGCATGTCCTGGACACTCGGGTGAAGAGAGGGGTGGAGAAGAGTTTCAACTCCCATCTCCAGCAGAGCTTTAACCATGTCCCGGGTGAGGGGGACATTGAGTTCCGATGTGGGCTGTGTTCCGTGCCTCTATTTTTTGAGGCGGCCAGCCGCAGCTGTGGCCACAAGGTCATCAGTGCCTGTCGTGGCAGTAACCCCCAAACTCGTTGGTGGACACCAGCAGTAAGGGATGCTGTCAAGCTGAAGAAGTAGTCCTATCAGGCCTTTTTGGCCTGTGGGGACTCCAGAGGCAGCTGATGGGTATCGGCGGGCTAAGCGGAGCGCAGCTTCAGTTGTCGCTAAGGCAAAACCTTGGGCATGGGAAGAGTTTGGAGAGGCCATGGAGAATGACTTTCCGGACGGCTTTGGGGAGATTCTGGTCCACCATCCAGCGGCTCAGGAGAGGAAAGCAGTCCAGCTCCGTCAACACTGTGTACAGTGGGGATGGGGGGCTGCTGACCTCGACTCGAGACGTTGTGAGGCAGCGGAGGGAATACTTCGAAGACCTTCTCAATCCCACCGGGAGGTTAGGGTACTCCAGGATTATGGAGTGCCGGACCCGCTTGTAAGGGCTGTCCGGTCCCTTTACGACCAGTGTCAGAGCTTGGTCCACATTGCCTGTAGTAAATCAGAATCGTTTCCAGCGTGGGTTGGACTCCACCAAGACTGCCCTTTGTCACCGATTCTGTTCATAACCTTTACGGACAGAATTTCTAGGCACAGCCGAGGTGTTGAGGGGATCCGGTTCGGTGGCCTCAGGATTGGGTCTCTGCTCTTTGCGGATGACGTGGTTCTGTTGGCTTCATCGGGCCGTGATCTTCAGCTCTCACTGGAGTGATTCACAGTCGAGTGTGAAGTGGCTGGAATGAGAATCAGCACCTCCAAATCCGAGACCATGGTCCTCAGCCGGAAAAGGGTGGAGTGCTCTCTCCAGGTCTGCAATAGGGTCCTGTCCCTAGTGAAGGAGTTCATGTATTTCGGGGTCTTGTTTACGAGTGAGGGAAGGATGGAGCGGGAGATGGACAGGCGGATCGGTCTGCAGTGATGCGGACTCTGCATCGGTCTGTCGTGGTGAAGAAGGAGCTGAGCCAAAAGGCAAAGCTCTCGATTTACCGGTTGATCTACGTTCCTACCCTCACCTATGGTCACGAGCTGTGGGTAGTGACCGAAAGAATGAGATCGTGAATACAAGTGGCCGAAATGAGCTGAAGTAAGATACCGCTCCAGGACACGTTTGCATCAGCAGCCGGGATGAGGACTTGCTCATTTTCTTGCATGTCCCAGTGCTGCTGCTGGAACTGATGAAAAATCCTTACTTTCTAATATTACCTGTTATTACCTTCTGAGGTACTTTAAAAAGGCTTGATTGTATTTTAATATAAGTCACTTAAGTTGTATTTGTACTGTATTTTTTTCTATTTTATACTTGCATTGTTTATAATGTCCCATTTTTTTGTCTGTGTTAACGACTGCAGATGGAAATGAGCATAATTCTAAATCTGGTGCAGCCTTCTTAATAATCAATGTACCTGCACATGCTCCTTAAAATAAAAAAAATTAAAATTAAAGAAGATCGATGCAACCACTGAAGGAGCAGTCCTCACCTCAGGGGTGGGGGCTCCACTGAGGCTAAACACATGTACCCATGTTTCTGAGAGGTGTTTCTGTACCACAGGAGATGATGCAGAGGGTATGCGTGGTTAGCGTCTTCATATCAGTTAGCATCTCCTGGACCTGCTAAAGCTTTGCTCAGGCATGAACTGCCGGCCATGTTTGGCTCTCGGGCTGCGCTCATGTAGCGTGATAAATGTACATAGTTA
Organism: Melanotaenia boesemani; assembly: GCF_017639745.1. NCBI lineage: Eukaryota > Metazoa > Chordata > Actinopteri > Atheriniformes > Melanotaeniidae > Melanotaenia > Melanotaenia boesemani. Next base: position 898,898 of record NC_055692.1, read on the forward strand.
CTCATGCATGTGCACAAAAGGCAAACATCAGAAACATGCCAGAAACTGGAATTCTTCTTCTTCTTCTACAGGTTACTGATAATTGAAACAGGACAAATAAAATTACATCATCAAAGTTAAATTATCTTCTTCATTCGTATGACATGTCAACGAGTCAGAGACCACATGGGACGGATGAAACTCCAAGTTAATAATAAAACCAGCTGGTTAAACATCAGGGTTTGAACATCTGAAACTAAAGATCAGAAACATTCACATTGAGTTTATTGCTTTTATGTTTTATTTTCTCAGTTAACATTTTCTGAAATTCTGGCACAGGGGAAACATTTTTTTCATTATTTAGTTTCTGTTTCCATTTTATCATAAAACCTAAACAGACGTCTGCAATGAAGGATTTTATCTCCTTGGTGTCTACGAACATGTAGGGACATCCAGAAACATCTGTGGGACATGTATTAATATGTGATCATGTCTTTCATCAAACATTAAAAAGCCAAAAATAAAATGAAAGCAAAAGTAAAGCTATAAATTTTATTTTTATTACAGAATTTTCCTGTTTTTCCACAGAATTTATCAGGTGCTCTGCTGACAGATTATCATTAGATGCTCAGTATCATTTTATTTTTTATTTTTATTATATTTTTTTTTATTTTTCTTTTTAGCAAACATGAGGCAGCAGACAACTTCTCTGTATATTTTCATGCACAATAATGTAGAAAATCCTGAAATTCTCTCATGTCCAGCATGATTTCTTCCGGGCTTCAGCCGGCCAGGATTGTCACCCCTCCTCCGGTTTACAAACGGGACAAATATTAAACGTTCCATCTTTTACCTGCTACTGTCTTGTTTTATTTGCTGAGAGGAGACAAAGAAACAGAAAAACAGAAAAACTGGGAGAGAGCTGCTGGAGGTCCAGTCTCTGCTGTAAATTTACATATTTCATTATTTATTCACTATTTTTTTAACTTAGCATTTATAGTTTTATTAGCACCAGTCTGACGGCTTATAGGTCTTTTTTTTCATTACAGACAATAAAAAAATTCTGAGGAGTAAACATGTAAATTCCAGCTTTCAGAGCTGTAACAGAAGCCAGAAGATGTCTGGATTTAGGACCCTTAAACTAGAAGACGACTCTGTTTTCTCATATTTGGTAATAAAAACATAAAATCAATTTATTGATGTTGGAAAATAAAAACACAGAGGACACAGATTGAAACCTGCTGGCGATAACAGGTGAAAGCCTCAGGAATTGCTTGTTTTGGTGAGGCTTTTATTAGCTTGTAAATAGCCTTCCATCACACAGAGGCTAATATGCAGGGACATAAAGGGGAGAGAAACTCAAGCTTCGGGGTTTGTGGGACTATTGTCAGGCACAGACAATGGAAAAGCAACATGGGCTGAAAGGGGAAATTCGAGTCTCCAATCTGTTTGACCTCATTTGCAGATAAGAAACGGGGCTCTGCTGGTGCTTTAGCCACCACAGAATACAGTAAACACAAGTGTGAGCCGTCGTAGGTCATCGAGTCTTCCCTGCCTCCAGTTAACATGACACTTAAGTACTACTACAAGCAGGGAAGAAAAGGCGAGGCTGCACACATTCTGGCTGAAATGTCAGAGCTATTCTTTCAGCAGGGAGGGGAGGCTGGAGGAGGCGGGCCGGACAAAAGGCTCAGGGTTTCTATAGATTGTTGCATTTTCATTAGACCTACGCTGATTGTGCAGCAGAATCATGGAGCTAAACGCTACCTGGAAGGTTCTATTTTCCAGGTTTTCCAGGTGGAAACACTGCAGCAGCATAATTCCACTGATAGACTTTACCTAGAGGAGGAGGAAGGGGGCCGGAGAGTGGGTTGATGGGTGGAGTAGAAGGAGTGGGTGGAGTAGATGGAGTGAGTTGGGTGGGTGGAGTGGATGGAGTGAGTGGGGTGGGTGGAGTAGGTGGCATGAGTGGAGTAGATGCAGTAGATGGAGTGAGTGGGGTGGGTGGAGTATATGGAATGGGTGGAGTAGGTGGCGTGAGTGGAGTAGATGCAGTAGAGTCGGTGGAGTAGATGTAGAAGATGGAGTGAGTGGGGTGGGTGAAGTAGGTGGAGTATATGAAGTGGGTGGAGTAGGTGGCATGAGTGGAGTAGATGCAGTAGAGTCGGTGGAGTAGATGTAAAAGATGGAGTGAGTGGAGTGGGTGGAGTAAATGGAGTGGGTGGAGTAGATGGAGTAGATAGAGTGGGTGGAGTAGATAGGGTGGGTGGAGTACGTAACGATGAAGGTGGAAGTGATTCTCAGGCATCCATCAACTTTTTTCTGGAAATCACTTTTAACACGGATTAACTGAAAGAATCAGCTGATTTTCTGTGTCTCCACCTTCATATCCAAACCATGAACATGGAGATTTAACTCGTAAATCTCCAGCAGGTCTCCCTGAGCTCCACCTCCTCCACCACCAGGAGCGGTATTGTGTAGCTGTGGTCCGTGGTTGGATGGAGCTGTGGTCCGTGGTTGGGTGGAGCTGTGGTCCGTGGTTGGGTGGAGCTGTGGTCCGTGGTTGGATGGAGCTGTGGTCCGTGGTCGGTCCGTGGTTGGATGGAGCTGTGGTCCGTGGTTGGGTGGAGCTGTGGTCCGTGGTTGGATGGAGCTGTGGTCCGTGGTTGGGTGGAGCTGTGGTCCGTGGTTGGATAGAGCTGTGGTCCGTGGTTGGGTGGAGCTGTGGTCCGTGGTCGGTCAGTGGTTGGATGGAGCTCTGGTCCGTGGTTGGGTGGAGCTGTGGTCCGTGGTTGGGTGGAGCTGTGGTCCGTGGTTGGATAGAGCTGTGGTCCGTGGTTGGGTGGAGCTGTGGTCCATGGTTGGGTGGAGCTGTGGTCCGTGGTTGGTCCGTGGTTGGGTGGAGCTGTGGTTCGTGGTTGGATGGAGCTGTGGTCCGTGGTTGGATGGAGCTGTGGTCCGTGGTTGGGTGGAGCTGTGGTCCGTGGTTGGGTGGAGCTGTGGTCCGTGGTTGGATGGAGCTGTGGTCCGTGGTCGGTCCGTGGTTGGATGGAGCTGTGGTCCGTGGTTGGGTGGAGCTGTGGTCCGTGGTTGGATGGAGCTGTGGTCCGTGGTTGGGTGGAGCTGTGGTCCGTGGTTGGATAGAGCTGTGGTCCGTGGTTGGGTGGAGCTGTGGTCCGTGGTTGGGTGGAGCTGTGGTCCGTGGTCGGTCCGTGGTTGGATGGAGCTCTGGTCCGTGGTTGGGTGGAGCTGTGGTCCGTGGTTGGGTGGAGCTGTGGTCCATAGTTGGGTGGACAAAGAGGTGAAACAAGTCCTGCAGAGACTACAGAGCCATGGTCCGTCCCAGAGCTTCCAGTCCGAGCTGCTCCCCCATCTCCACCCCTGCTCTCCCTCCGGCATCTACTTTATGAAGTAGCTGTTGTTGATGATACCTGGACTAGGAGGCATTCAGGAACTGTTTCATCCAGAAAACAAACAGCCTCCAGTGTCATATCATCTGTAACATGGCAATTAGCACACAGTGATCACATCATCATTCCTCCTGTCATTAAATAAAAAACATATTTATGTTTTTCTCCCATAAAAAAGCTGCTGTGGGAGGGAACAACGTTATTTCCCACCAGCCTCTCATCATCCCACTTAAAGATGAACTAATGAAATCACACAACAATGCAAACATGATCTTCTTTCATACAGCATGCCTGGAAATAAAAAAGGGCTTGTGGAGCCGTGTAGAGCCTCATGGAGCCTTGTGGAGCTGTGTGGAGCCATGTAGAGCCTCATGGAGCCATGTGGAGCCATGTAGAGCCTCATGGAGCCTTGTGGAGCCATGTGGAGCCTCATGGATCCTCATGGAGCCACGTGGAGCCATGTAGAGCCTCATGGAGCCATGTGGAGCCATGTAGAGCCTCATGGAGCCTTGTGGAGCCATGTGGAGCCTCATGGATCCTCATGGAGCCACTTGGAGCCATGTAGAGCCTCATGGAGCCTTGTGGAGCTGTGTGGAGCCGTGTAGAGCCTCATGGAGCCATGTAGAGCCTCATGGAGCCTTGTGGAGCTGTGTGGAGCCGTGTAGAGCCTCATGGAGCCATGTGGAGCCATGTAGAGCCTCATGGAGCCATGTGGAGCCATGTAGAGCCTCATGGAGCCATGTGGAGCCATGTAGAGCCTCATGGATCCTTGTGGAGCCATGTGGAGCCTCATGGATCCTCATGGAGCCACGTGGAGCCATGTAGAGCCTCATGGAGCCTTGTGGAGCTGTGTGGAGCTGTGTAGAGCCTCATGGAGCCATGTGGAGCCATGTAGAGCCTCATGGATCCTTGTGGAGCCATGTGAAGCCTCATGGATCCTCATGGAGCCACGTGGAGCCATGTAGAGCCTCATGGAGCCTTGTGGAGCTGTGTGGAGCCGTGTAGAGCCTCATGGAGCCATGTGGAGCCATGTAGAGCCTCATGGAGCCTTGTGGAGCCATGTAGAGCCTCATGGAGCCTTGTGGAGCTGTGTGGAGCCGTGTAGAGCCTCATGGAGCCATGTGGAGCCATGTGGAGCCTCATGGATCCTCATGGAGCCTTGTGGAGCTGTGTGGAGCCATGTGGAGCCGTGTAGAGCCTCATGGAGCCTTATGGAGCCTTGTGGAGCTGTGTGGAGCCATGTGGAGCCGTGTAGAGCCTTGTGGAGCCTCATGGAGCCTCATGGAGCCTTATGGAGCTGTGTAGAGCCGTGTAGAGCCTCATGGAGCCTCATGGATCCTCATGGAGCCTTGTGGAGCTGTGTGGAGCCATGTGGAGCCGTGTAGAGCCTCATGGAGCCTCATGGAGCCTTATGGAGCTGTGTAGAGCCTCATGGATCCTCATGGAGCCTTGTGGAGCTGTGTGGAGCCATGTGGAGCCTCATGGATCCTCATGGAGCCTTGTGGAGCTGTGCGGAGCCATGTGGAGCCGTGTAGAGCCTCATGGAGCCTCATGGAGCCTTATGGAGCTGTGTAGAGCCTCATGGATCCTCATGGAGCCATATGGAGCTGTGTGGAGCCATGTGGAGCCGTGTAGAGCCTCATGGAGCCTCGTGGAGCCTTGTGGAGCCATGTGGAGCCTCATGGAGCCTTGTGGAGCCATGTAGAGCCTCATTGAGCCTTGTGGAGCCATGTAGAGCCCGATGGAGCCTCGTGGAGCCTTGTGGAGTCATGTGGAGCCTCATGGAGCCTTGTGGAGCCATGTAGAGCCTCGTGGAGCTGTGTGGAGCCATGTGGAGCCATGTAGAGACTCGTGGAGCCTTGTGGAGCCATGTGGAGCCATGTAGAGCCTCGTGGAGCCTTATGGAGCCATGTAGAGCCTCATGGAGCCTCGTGGAGCTGTGTGGAGCCATGTGGAGCCATGTAGAGCCTCATGGAGCCTCGTGGAGCAGTGTGGAGCCTCATGGAGCCATGCAGAGCCTCATGGAGCCATGTGGAGCCATGCAGAGCCTCATGGAGCCATGTGGAGCCATGCAGAGCCTCATGGAGCCATGTGGAGCCATGTAGAGCCTCATGGAGCCTCATGGAGCCTTGTGGAGCCGTGTGGCACTCTCCTGATTGAAGCTGGGCTTTGTTTAATTAATTAGAGGCTTGATGGAAAGAGCAGGGCTTACGTCTGACACACCGGCCTTTAAGCTGAAAACTCATTGCAGTAATGCTGCAGACAGGATGAAGCAGCATCTTATCACCACGACTCAGCACTGCCAACACATCTTCATCAATCCGGACCCTCATCATCATCATCGTCAGTTTGACATCATACATGATTTTTTACTTTGAGTTTTACCCGACCAACCCCCCCAAAATATACATACACACACACACACACACACACACACACACACACATAGTGTATATATAAATATGTATATATATATATGTATATGAATATATAGTATTATTATTATTATGTGTGTGTGTGTGTGTGTGTTTGTGTGTGTGTGTGTGTGTGTGTGTGTGTGTGTGTGTGTGTGTGTGTGTGTGTGTGTGTGTGTGTGTGTGTGAAAAATGGATGTCTATGTGTGTGTGTATAACATTGCTACAGGAAGACATGTTTAATAGATTTATTTAATATATAACTTATGATAGTTCTTAGTAAACAGATGAAGTAGCAGCTGGATGCTGAACCAAACGAGGATCTAAATAAAACTAAGGGCCCGTGCCCACGATGCCGGATAGCAGCAAAAACGCAAAAGTATTTTAGCAAACCACCTTTCATCCCCACGAAGCCAGGGCTTCGCCTCCATGAAACCAACCATGTATGAAACCAGGTACTGAGGTGGATCGGTTTGAGTCCTCTACCGTCTGCGGTAATGTGCGTACTATAAAGCTGCTCAACTCGAGGATATGACGTCAATGTGATGAACACATGCTAATTCCCAATCCACCCTTCCTCGAGCTTTTTGCGCTTTGTAGTCCAGCAATTTTGAAGAAGAAGCTCAACTTCTTAATTAGTCCAAAGAAATGTTTCTTTTTTGCCTCGCAGTGAATCCTCAGCCATCTTCTCTTCTCTGCTTCTGATGTGAACTTCCTGCAAACGGCAGTGAGTCTTTATCTGTGCATGCCTTGTTCTGCTCTAGCTTTGGAGTGTTACTCTTTAGCGCCCCCACAGCCTGTAGTATGTACTTCAGCGGTGTCATGGGGATGTTGAAGCCTTTCTACTAGTTTCCGCCACTGTTTTCACACCTGAACCGGCTTCGGTGCCATGTGGACATAACCTAAACTGATAAACTTTGTCTCAGAATTTCAGAATTTTAATATTTGAGGAGATAAAGGAGAAAATAGAAACACAGAGATCATTAAACCAGGTGTGACCACAACACTTAAAGCTCTAAAATCCAGCAGTTGCTGTTGTGTTTTCTTTCTCTGAGCAGCTGTTCTGATGAGGATGAACACTGACCTTCATGGAGTAATCTGATTACTGAGTATTTTTACCCATGAGATTCCAGATCAGGAAAATCCTGGATCTTCCTCTCTAGGGATTTTTCTTTAAGAAGTCCTACAGAGAGTTTCACATCACTTCAGACTCGTCTGTAATGCTCTGAAAGCCCCCGCATACACACACACACACACACACACACACACACACTTACACACTCCGTGTCGGACCCTTCAGCTAAGCGTATTGATGAAAGTAATAATGGGATGCTTCTCTGGTGAAAGTGGTGGGATGTGGTGGGCAGCGCTCCACACCAGGAATACTATAAATATGCATTCCATTACATCTGAAAGAATTTAATTTAGGGCAAATAATTTGAGATGAGCTGCCTCAGAAACGATGTCCTAATGGACAGGTGTCCACTTAGAATCTGTGGCGAAGCTAAGACTAATGGATTGCTTTATATGCAGCACATTCAGAGAATGGAAAAGGGATTGGGAGAGCTTAGCGCCTGGAACGCCCTGCTGCATAAACACCTCGCTTTCAGTCCCCGGCTCCTGTGCTCACCAGACTAACCTGTTTCCACTTCTGGGTTTCAGATTGATGAGAATTAACCCTCTTGTCACCGAGTCAGCGCCACTTGGAGTGGATCCGGTTCAGAGACAAGCCTCCACGTGTTAATCGTTTTAATGATGATGTTTGTTTTTCCTTTAGAAGGAATTTATGGTCCTTGGCTCGTATTAAGAAAAATATTCTGATTCTGTTTTATACATTTAACCCTTTCATGCCTCTTTCCTGGTAAAGACAGTTTCTGAGACCTTTTGCATCACTTTCTGGTAAGAACTGAAAACCCTGTTGAACACATTCTGAACTGGTCTTCACTACAACAACTCAGAGTAATAAACCATAAATATGCTAAACTTATTTTTCTTATTTATTTTGTACATTTCTTAAAGGGCCAAGGAAAGATAAAAATAATTAGAATTTTCTGCCGGTAGTTAAAGTTTAAAAGTTTGGTTTTCAGGCCAGGAAGCGGTTGTAGTTGACTCCGTGTTTTGTCTCATCCTCCAGGCGAACTCGGACATATTATGGATGAATTTATTGACCAACGATGAACAGCAGAATGAAATTATTGATCCAGAACGATAATGATTCTAAAATCTGACTCCTATTTAGCATCTCTGTGGGATCATTTGCTTATCCACTGTTTTTCTCCAACATTGGACCTGAAGCCCCCCCGGCCACCCAGCCCCGGCCAGCTCCCTGACAGCCCGACCACCGACCCAGAGAAACCACCAGAATCGATGGACCCCCAAGTTCGCCTAGCCAGCCCTACCCCCGACCCTCACGGCCCAACTAGACCTCAGCACCCTATTCTAGCGATTTAAACCAGGTAGAGGGGGGTTTCATAGGAATCATAGAAAACAAATAGTTGATTTTGGGTAGAACCATCATTTTTATAGTGGCAACTCTCCCCATGATAGAAATGTGTAGAGATTTCCAGCGAGCAAGATCATCTTCTATAGTCTTAAGAAGGTGAATGTGATTAAGTTTGTTAGTTCTGAGAGCCTGGAGGGCTCTGTAGCTGACTGCTAGCTGCCAGCTACAGTGGACTGAGCTTCACACACTGCCTCTCGGTCAGCACGACTGGAACAAGAAGATGGATGGTTTAACCTTCCATCCAAGGAGCTGCTGTCAGGGGCAGAGCTGGATGCGACCGGCTGACGTAGCAGCCACCCTGGAATCGAAGCAGCAGTGAAACTGTAACTGCGGCGCATGGAGGCTAGCTCGAGAAAAACTAGCCAGTGAGCACCAAAACGGCCGGTGGAGGTGGAAGTTAGCAAAGAGTCTGCAGCACGGCCGGTCTGGTCTGCAGCACCTGCTTTAAGAGCTTGCAGCAGTGCAAAGGACAGGAAGCTGCCTGCGCTCTGACTGGACAGTTTGATTAGTCACCATCCAATCAGATGAAAGTATAAAGCCAAGGACAAATTTTGCAACTTCAGAGTCTCACACGCAGTTTGTGCTTCGCATCTGTGGACAGGATGTTTGCAAATGAGCTCCAGATACAAATCTTTTTACCAGCATGCAGATCCTTTCTGAACTTCACAGACTGGAATTTTTCAGGTAGATTTTATTTCCAGGCTGACAAACCAGATTACAAACTCAAACATGCATTTCCAGCTGCAACACCTTTATGACTTTATACTGAGCCCATAAAAAACTTTCAAATATTATTTACCTCTAGAAACTATTTCAGCTGCATGGAAAATATTTTCTGACCACCTGTTAACATGACAGGAAGTTTAGAGTTTGGTCTAAAACAGGAGCGTACACTGGGATCAAAGCTTCTTTATTAATGGCTGCACTACGGCATGTTTCCGTCTCCTGGGACCAACCTGAGGACACGCTGCTGTAAATAAAAGCAAGAACGTGTAAATTAATAATAAATCATTTAAGGTTAATAATAAATAAATTATATAAAAAAAATATATAAATAAGAGTAAAAAAAATTTGAATAACTATTGATGTTTCCTGTGATGGTAAATGTATTTAAGTATTTATAGAAATGCATATCAGATTAACTTTTTCTCAACAAGCTTCATTCATCCTGAACATTTTAACCAGAGCATCTTTCTCGCTGTCCTTCGCTCACCAGTAAATCTACTGGTGGGAGGGTCGCGTCTCGACCAAAGGCACTTCGACACGTTGACTTTAGAAAGACCAAACCAGCAACCGTCCACCTGGCAGACAGATGTCTTACCTGTTGAAGCCATGTGATGATACCCCCGGCCCCCGGAGACCGAGAAGATTGTGATCTGTTGTGAGGAACCAGCTGCTTCACCAGATCAGAGGGTGGGATCCAATCAGATAGCAGCGCGATGTCAGACAGTCACTGGATCTTTGGTGAGGATGGGAACTGAATCAGATACAGATCATCCGAGTGTCATCTGAGCCGAGCGTCAGTAAACGCTTCCACTGAGCCTCCTAGCGGCACGGAGCCCGTCATCTTTTATCTCTTCACACAGAAAAGTCTGATCCAGCCCCAAAACATCAATATTCCACTAATAAAAGCCATCTGGATAACAGCAGGTAAGCTTTGTTCCTGTTGACTACAAATACGTGCAGATAATTGGCCTCCTGCAGCTGGAGAGGAAAATGTTATTCGATGAAAATCAATATTATTGTGTTCAGCCGCAGTTTCATAAGATTCATGAGGAAGTATTACAATAAAGGAAGCCTCTCAACTAATCTGATTAGCAGCCCTTAGAGGGGGCCGCTCCCAGAAGGACCTGCTGTCACTCTGACCCTGCTTAACCTCTTGATTTTCTGGGTTCAAGTCCAATTAACCCACAGGATAAAGCTGGAGTGTCGCTGGCAGAGCAGTCAATAGAGGTCCGGTCCTAATCATTTCATTTTCTGCTTCATCAAACAGGCCTACGCCCCACCTCACCAATCTTCATCAAAGACACCATCATTTATCATCGTACACACAACAACAGCAGCAGGCTGGAGACTCATCCGCCCATCTGCTGCCTTCACTGACCACGGGAACAAAGATTCCCACTCAGTCCTACGTCCTGCCTTCAGGATCCAGATAGGTGTGCTAGGGGAGGCCCAGAGAGATGGACGTAGATCCCGCAGCTTAAAGAAAAGAAATCCACATCGCCATGGTAACTGATGCTGATAACGGAAAACATCCCAGAAAGAGGCATGAAAACCAACGTCAAACAGAAGCTGCGCTTCTCCTTGAACCAGCCTGGACCGGTCCACCAGCATCAAACGGGACCTTCATCCTCCGCCTCCCCGAACCAGTCTGGACCGGTCCACCATCATCAAACGTGACCTTCATCCTCCGCCTCCCCGAACCAGTCAGGACCGGTCCACCATCATCAAATGGGACCTTCATCCTCCGCCTCCCCAAACCAGTCTGGACAGGTCCGCCAGCATCAAACGTGACCTTCATCCTCCACCTCCCCGAACCAGTCTGGACCAGTCCACCATCATCAAACGGGACCTTCATCCTCCGCCTCCCCGAACCAGTCTGGACCAGTCCACCATCATCAGACGTGACCTTCATCCTCCGCCTCCCCGAACCAGTCTGGACCGGTCCACCATCATCAAACGTGACCTTCATCCTCCGCCTCCCCGAACCAGTCAGGACCGGTCCACCATCATCAAATGGGACCTTCATCCTCCGCCTCCCCAAACCAATCTGGACCGGGCCGCCAGCATCAAACGTGACCTTCATCCTCCGCCTCCCCAAACCAGTCTGGACAGGTCCGCCAGCATCAAACGTGACCTTCATCCTCCACCTCCCCCGAACCAGTCTGGACCAGTCCACCATCATCAAACGGGACCTTCATCCTCCGCCTCCCCGAACCAGTCTGGACCAGTCCACCATCATCAGACGTGACCTTCATCCTCCGCCTCCCCGAACCAGTCTGGACCAGTCCACCATCATCAGACGTGACCTTCATCCTCCACCTCCCCGAACCAGTCTGGACCAGTCCACCATCATCAAACGGGACCTTCATCCTCCGTCTCCCCGAACCAGTCTGGACCAGTCCACCATCATCAGACGTGACCTTCATCCTCCGCCTCCCCGAACCAGTCTGGACCTGTCCACCATCATCAAACGTGACCTTCATCCTCCGCCTCCCCGAACCAGTCAGGACCGGTCCACCATTATCAAATGGGACCTTCATCCTCCGCCTCCCCAAACCAATCTGGACCGGGCCGCCAGCATCAAACGTGACCTTCATCCTCCGCCTCCCCAAACCAATCTGGACCGGGCCGCCAGCATCAAACGTGACCTTCATCCTCCGCCTCCCCGAACCAGTCTGGACAGGTCCGCCAGCATCAAACGTGACCTTCATCCTCCACCTCCCCGAACCAGTCTGGACCAGTCCACCATCATCAAACGGGACCTTCATCCTCCGCCTCCCCGAACCAGTCTGGACCAGTCCACCATCATCAGACGTGACCTTCATCCTCCGCCTCCCCGAACCAGTCTGGACCAGTCCACCATCATCAAACGGGACCTTCATCCTCCGCCTCCCCGAACCAGTCTGGACCAGTCCACCATCATCAGACGTGACCTTCATCCTCCGCCTCCCCGAACCAGTCTGGACCGGTCCACCATCATCAAACGGGACCTTCATCCTCCGCCTCCCCGAACCAGTCTGGACCGGGCCGCCAGCATCAAACGTGACCTTCATCCTCCGCCTCCCCGAACCAGTCTGGACCGGGCCGCCAGCATCAAACGTGACCTTCATCCTCCGCCTCCCCGAACCAGTCTGGACCGGTCCGCCAGCATCAAACGTGACCTTCATCCTCCGCCTCCCCGAACCAGTCTGGACCGGTCCGCCAGCATCAAACGGGACCTTCATCCTCCGCCTCCCCGAACCAGTCTGGACCGGGCCGCCAGCATCAAACGTGACCTTCATCCTCCGCCTCCCCGAACCAGTCTGGACCGGTCCGCCAGCCTCAGCAGGGACAGTTTTAATAAAGATCCAGACTCCAGATTTATCTGGGGGTAATATAATGTGCATAAAAGAACAATCCAGCAGCTCTGGTTCAGGGACATGGAGGATGAAGCCTCCTTGGATATCACCTCCAGAGGTCTGAAAGCTTCATCCTCCCCTTTCTGTTGTCATGGAGGGAAACACTAAACAGGACTGAGTCAGAGATACACGACACTTTGATAGATTGAAGCTTCACCCCTGAGGTCGGGAGAAACACGTACGTTGTCGGATCTAATTAGAGGCTAGAGGAGCGAGATGAGTGGCAGATTAAAATCAGAGCAGCTGAGCTAGACGGGTAATTAGAATCTCGTACCTCCTCTTCCTCTGGATGTAAAACACTTTACTCTCAGTCAAATATGCTGAAATAAATCTGTTAACATGGTCAAAGATGAAAGATTGAATCCAGCAGAAGCTGCTGTTAAATCCCAGCAAGGCATCCGGATTTAAACCTTCAACAGCATGAAGGCAATATTACTCTGTTCCTCCCAGCCAGACAGAAAGTAGGTCCTCGTTCTCTCTGCACGTCATCACAGTTAACATTAACACCACAAGTTATTTACAATTAAATAAAAACTAAATAAATGCAGGAAAAAATCAGGACAAGAAAACAACTGGAAGAAAATAAATGAACATTCAATAAGTTTAATATATTTAATAAAATAAATTTAATAAAATAAGAAGAATAAAAAAATGATAAATAATTGATAATTCATATAAAATGCATAAATAAGATCGAATTAAAGAAAAACATTATAGATATATATTATAAAACATTGAATATATAAAAGAGAGAATAAAAGAAGATATATAAAAACACATTATTTTGAAAGAGAATTTTAATAATTTGAATTCTTTTAAATTTGTTTAAAAGTGTTTATCGTCATGAGGAGGTTACCTGTTGATCTGTGTGTTATTTCTACAAAGTTCTGTTTGTAATAAATTCTGCTTTCTTCTTCTGGTCGACCTTTATGCTGCTAAATCTATTCATACATTCATCTTACATCATTTTAGCCTCATGATCTGACAGCTGAGAAACATCATGTCTGCTGCTGGCTGGCAGGCTGGGTTAGCTTAGAAGAAGACGTAAAACAGCGTGCGGTGACGGAGTTTACGGGTTAATGACGACGAGCCTCGGTGGAAGGACATGCTCCTGATCTTGTGGAAAGACGAGCATCATTGCTGAGGTCTGGTCCGACTGCAGGATCTCTGAGGATGGATGGACTCTGCTGCTCTAACTTTACAGACCGGCCCTGTTAGACGATGGTGGGTCAGGAAGTCAGGCTGGTTGTTAACGTGTTGCTATGGAAACCAGCAGGTCGTCAGCAACAGGATGAACAGGCTTTGTTGTGCCACATGGCTTTCAGACTAAATATGGGCCATGAGGGAGTTGTTGAGGGTGGCATGCACCCACCTCCACAGCAGCTTTATTTAAATAGCTGCCCCCCCATGTCCCACTGACAGATGTATCTTTATTCATGGATTTGTCCCGGGGGGTTGTCTTTCTTTGAAAAGGATTAGGATTATTTAGAGGGATTAGTGTTATTTTTTATGGATAGTGTGAGAGTTTCTGTAGAAGAGGGTGAATCATTACTGGCTTTTTGATGTTTGCAGGGCTGGAGGAGCGTTGGGATTTCAGCATTTATCCACAGGAATTCCTGAACAAAGCAAACCATGAGGGGCATGTTCTGGAAACTAATAAATCCTGTTTTAAGCTAGAAACCGCATCATGCAGCAGATAATATGTCAATATTATCAGGAAATTGAGGCTACAATTCACACACACTCACCAACACTGGACAATAGAAGATGGAGAAACGTTGAAACACGAACTTCCTGCTAACTGTCCATCATGCAAACTTTTTTTGCAGAAGTTTTTAACCTTCTGTGATCACATGTGGGAGGACTTGATGGTGATTTACTTGGTTTATTCACATTTATTTATGAAAGAGGTGAAAATACATTATAAAAAACTTTAACTCCGCAGGTGAGTCGATTCAGGTGTTGATGATCCAGGAAGCTTCTGTCTGGGATGAACATGTGGAGTTACATTTAATGGAGCGCCATGCTGCAGGAAGGGTGATGAGACTGAAAGCGAGTACCAGTAGTGAAGACAAATCTAACAGACGTGGTTTGGGTTCCTAACAGAGTTTTACATTTGTTCTTCTTTGTCTGAAAGATGACAGACATTCAACGTTGCACACTGATCACAGCTTAACATGTTTAGCCAGAATGTCCAAGACCTTAGCATCACTGGGGACAGGCTAACATCAGGCTCCCAGAAGATAGTGTAGATGTAGACGCCAACGGCTGCATGTAGACGCCAACGGCTGCATGTAGACGCGCATGTAGACACTAACGGCTGCATGTAGACACTAAAAGCCGCATGTAGACGCTAACGGCTGCATGTAGACACTAACAACTGCATGTAGACGCCAACAGCTGCATGTAGACGCTAACAACTGCATTTAGACGCTAACAGCTGCATGTAGACGCTAACAGCTGCATGTAGACGCTAACAGCTGCATGTAGACGCCAACGGCTGCATTTAGACCCTAACAGCTGCATTTAGACGCTAACAACTGCATGTAGACGCTAACAACTGCATTTAGACGCTAACGGCTGCATGTAGACGCTAACGGCTGCATGTAGACACTAACAGCTGCATGTAGACGCCAACGGCTGCATTTAGACCCTAACAGCTGCATTTAGACGCTAACAACTGCATGTACACGCTAACAACTGCATGTAGACACTAACAGCTGCATGTAGACGCGCATATAGACGCGCATGTAGACGCGCATGTAGACGCCAACGGCTGCATGTAAACGCTAACAGCTGCGTGTAGACGCTAACAGCTGCGTGTAGATGCTAACAACTGCAGCAGTACAGCATGCAGAGTGAGTGGCGTAGTGGTGGAAGGTATCGAAATGATTGAGAAAATGTAGATGCAGAAGAAGTTGTGGCAAAAATACAGTATCAAAAATATTTTAGTTACAAGAAAGATAAGACACTAGAGACAAGAACTCTGCAGGACATGATGGACACATGTCCCAACCAGCAGGGAAACACTGGGAACCCCACAATGTTCAACAGAGTCTGATTACCAAAGTTTCTGCTTCCTGAAGCCAAACTGGGAGCTGGTTCCACAGAGATGGGTCTGATAACTGAAGGTTCTGCTTCCCGTTCTACTTTAGAACCTCTAGGAACCAACAGTAACCTTCAGACTGAGATGGAAGCTCTAATGGGACAATTTGAGATCAGTGTTTATATGTGAGGAGTTTTTCCCCATTATGGTAATATGTAGAAGTAAGCTCTGATTTATGTGTAGCTGGAATGAGTTGTATATGTATATTTTATGTGTTGTACTCATTTCATCCATCTTGGTTGTATTCAGATTCCAAAAAAATCCAAAAGTTTTTTGTTATATTGCTGTGAGAAACCTTCACTAACCCAGTGTAAATAAAGGTAATTGAACGCATTCAGGTGGATTTATGATGATTTCCCTGTAGGACTGCATCCAGAATAATTTGGGATTCTTTCTGGATGTGAAGGTGGATCATAAATGTGGACGCATCCTGACTGCAGGTCTCAATGTTTCCTTACAACACGGAGAAGAGACCAGAGGGGAGGACGGACTTCCTGAACCCAGCCTTCATCCTCCTCCATCATCACAGCTCCATCCTGTCTGAGGAAGTGTAAACATCATCCTCATCTTCCTCGTGTTTTTATCAGGTGTTCGTCCTGCAGATGTTTCCTCTCTGAGCTGCTTCTCTTATCAGCTCCGTCCAGTCTGTGTTTCAGGCAGATTTTCATTCATTCCATCCTTTTCTTCTATTTTCATCTATTAATGATCATCTTTTTCTTATAATAAATGTTTTTTCTTCTTTTTTATTCTGTGTTTACAAATTAACTACAGTCGGTCACATATAATCTGCTCTTCTTCTCCTCTCTTCATCTATAAACCTGATTAATATTGACTGTGTAAAAGATTTTATCTGAAAATCAATACTTTATGGAAGCTGTGATATATCGCTGCCTCAAGCCCCAACAAGTGACCAGAAGAGGAGGATATTGATCTCCTTATTACTCTGATCAGTACTGTCAGCTGGTTGGTTTGGCCCAAACAGGACACCGTCTGTGGATGGAAACATGAGCCCAGACTCAGTGCCATCATCAAACCACAGTTAGTGCAAGTTTACAAGAGTTTCAGTAAACATTTTTACATGAAGATGGATGTCATCATGAAAATAAATGAATAAATAGATTGCTCAGGCTCCTATCATGTCATTGTGGCCTTTGTTTGAAGCCTTTCTTTGCAGATGTTTCATCCAATACAAGGCTTTGACATCACAGGAAGCAATAAGTCATCAGTTTCCTGTTTGCTAGTTTTTCTGCTGCACCTGTTATCAAGACGCCGCGCTGAGCTCAGCAAGCTTGTTGAAAGTAAGATGGTCTCAGCATTCAGGTTAAGAAAATGTTTGTGGTCCTGGTTATTCAAAACACACTGCCTTTTTTATCTAGCACAGATCATTAGCATTAGCATGATAGCCTGTTAGCTTGTTAGCTAGCTCATTTGTTTAAGACAGTTTCTAAGATTTATCTGTAAATTCTTAGATGCATGTATTCATGAACACGTCTGTTTATTTCAGTTTTACTTTCTGGCTCGTGTGTGACGTGCTTCACACCTCGGATCTGGAAGGTAGATATTTTTCTTAAGGCATTGTCTCAACAGCACCAACAGTAGGCAACATAATAAGACTCAGACTTATTCATCATTTATTGTTAGAAAATCTTCCTCCTGTTTTAATGTATTAATTTAAAAATTGATGGTCGTCATTTGTTATCAACATTACAGAGTTCAGTCTGGTGCATTCAGTTTTTCAGATAACATGATGTCAGTAACATCCCCACAATCCTGAAATTACAGTGAATCCATTGATACCATGTCATGATTGATCACTGGGAAGATATCAGTGTTAAGTGGAACTGTTTTTATCGAAAGGCGGTTTAATCTCTCATAGTGGGGGGGTGCTCCTCTCTGCAACCTATAAAATCACCTTTATACCACATCTTTTCTGCTCATACACCGCAAGTGTGTGTTCATATATCTCCCTAAAGACTCTGCTGAACTAACGACTCAACATGCCAAAACCAAACACTTTTAAGAAAGCTCGAATCACTGATAACCACCACCGGAGCTTAAGCTAGTGCTATGGCTAGCGGCAGCAGTGATTCTCCCACCGAACTGAACATGCGTCCGGATAAAACTTACGAAATGTGTTAGGCACTGTGTCCGTTTTACGCTGCATTAATGAACGCTTTGATGCATTTCCACCATTTCCACAGCCACCATTTTCAGGAGAAGGAGCGGATTCTTTGCCTCGGCAGGCAGCAGTCCGTGGAATACAAGGGAAGCAAGGTCCAGATCAACCCGGATTACACCAGCGAGGTCATGGCTCAGCGCCACGCTTTCCGAGAAGTGCTACGGGTTCTGCGTGGTGAAGGAACCAGGCACACTCAGCGGTACCCGGCCATGCGATGGCGGTACCCTGCCCTAACCCCTAACCCACACCGTCACTCTTCAACTAACTCACGGTTGTGTTGAGGTGAGAAAACGACCGTTTTAAAGCAGCTGATTGGCTGCTTACAGCACCGGGACATGTCTGTCTACACAGCCTGAGGTGCTGGTTATTTCTGTTTCTATTACAAGTTGCTTATTTATGATTTGTTATAACCTTAATTCCACTATTGTGGCATGATAAAGCTTGTGTTACTGTAAGGTTGCAGGGAGGGGTAGTACAGTCTAGTTACTTCAGTTATCTGCCCAACAGCACCTTCTGGGATAATATGGGATGCTATGTGCCAGGTTTGGGTCAGTGCAAGGCAGCGTGGGTGGAAATGATGTATTTGGCTCAGACAACCTTTTTGTTTGGTTGTTTATCTGTTTTTGTACAATGCTTTTATTTTGCTGCCAGCTGATTATCAAGCTGCATGTTCTCGCTTATAAAGTTCTTTTTGTTGCCAGAAGATGCAGGAGTCCCATGATAATGAACAAATAGGATATCATCGTGGTCTCTAGACTATAATATAAAGACTAAAATGAAATAGTTATACTTAAATATAAACATAATTGCATCCTGGTTATCCAAGCCTTCTTTTGAAACTCAGGCAACATCACTTTGAACTTGGGGATAAACCCACAAGGTTCTTATGATGGTAACTTAGACGTGTACAGGCCTCCAGGATGATCCATAGCATCAAATCGAGCAGGGATCCAATCAACTAACCCTAAAGAATGATTGTTTGGGAGCGTTTCACAGCGAACTGCATTCCTCCAAACCTAATGCTACTCACGCCGACCGGCTAGTTTCTTCCACTCTTCATTGCCGAGCTTAGAGATTCTGCCAGGAAAGATCTAGATTCTGATTTTTCACAGGAAGAAATGACCATGTGTGCCAGCAATGCAGAGACCAGTGGAGCAGCAATTATATCTCTTGATGCACGCAAGGCTTCGACCAGGTCTAATAGCCGTATGGCTGGAGTCGCTGTGCAGATTTGGGTTCAGTGACACATTTACATCTTGGGTGAAACTTATATAAGCTAACCCAGTTTGCTCCATCCTGACTGATGGCCATAAGTCGACTTCTGTTCCCTTGCACCGGGTTGCCCTCTCTCACCGGCCCTTTTCGCTGTTGCACTGGAGCCCCTTGCCCTAAAAATAAGAGCTCATCCAGAAATTATGGGATTGAAGGTAGAGGATACAGAAATGCTCATTACTGTGTATGCAGACGACATCAAATTTGGCATTAAGAAAATCAGAAGAATCAGCTCCCCTTTAACTGGATCTAATCACGTAAAGGTGTCCGGAAACGCAATCAGCTGGGCTGAAAGTGCATTCATGCCCCTTTTCTAGCGCATTCTAGCGGTAATCAAGGGTCACTTCACTGACCTTGGCTGGACAATACCCAAAAACCAGAAAGTCATATTTAACTGAAATTTTAAGAGTTTATTGCTAAGCTTGAATGAAGTATAGAAGCCGGGAATCCTGCCAATGATTGGTCGCATTAACTCTTCCCAGGTTTCTCTGTCTCTGTCAGAATCTTCCTACTTTTCTCACATCAGCATTTTTAAAGAGCTTGACTCCATTTTTCTGTCTTATTTGGAATTACAAAGTTTTGTTATTAAAAGCTCTGTTAGAGTCCTGAGCCAGGCGAGAAATGCCTGGAGCCTGCCAGTGCACGCTCCAGTCTGGATGCACCTTTCTTCATCCCATCAGATGACACAATTCCTTCCACGTCTGGAGAGAGAAGGGTCTCACTTCTCTTTAGCGTTTATATGTGAACAAACATTTTGCATCTTTCGGTGAACTAAGGGTGAAATAGAAACTGCCCCATTTACATCATTTTCATTACCTGCAAGTTGGAGACCACGTTCCTTCCAAAACCCCTAATTTTCAAGCTCTCCCTAAGGAGCATGCATCTGAAACGCCCCTCCTGACTCCGGACTCATCTCTGCTTTTGAACGACTGTTTGATGGCTGAAACGTGGTTGTTGCAGATAAAACCAGGGAGGCTTGGAAGGAGGAGCTGGCAAATGTTTGGCCATGTTGTCTTCCTGCTCGGCTAACAGCAGTCACCAGCTTATCCCATTTAAAGGTGTTCATCGCCTTCGTTATACTCAGGTTGCATAAGATCGATCCTGAGGGATGTTTCGTGGCAGAGGACTCTGTCTCATTCCTTTTGGTTCTGCACAGCATCGCCTGGATTCTAAGTCAAGTCATTCACTGCTTCTCTGAGGCTTACTAGATAACTTTCCAACCGGAAGCCGAACTTCTCATCCTCTGCTGGTGGCAGGCTACAGCAGCGACAGTCTCTGGTATGAAGGATTATTGTTGTTAAAAGACTCATCCAGTGAACTGGAAGTCGACGTCTCAGTTCAGCGATGGCTAGCAGCTATGACCTTTGTCATGTAAACGGAAAGACTCTGGTCTATGACGACTAACCCACTTGGAAAGTTCTCAGTTGCTTGGGACCCATTTCTTGCCCACCGAGACGATTGGAGCACCTCACCTGGCCACCGGGACTCAACTGAGATCTATGTGACTGGAAGTTTTACTGTTCATTCATTTACTGAATGGGTTTTGTTTTGTTTTTTTCGTTTTTGTGTATGTCTGAGCCTGATTGTTGTTCTTGTCTGTTTATTCACTTTGAAAATGGTAAAATAAGAAAGTAAAAAAAGAAAAGTTGTGATAGTAATCAGTCTGTTATTCCCAAATGAATCCTAACGTGTTGCCTGCAGAAAGCTGCTGATATCAGCTCAAACGGTGTTCGTTCAGGTGCCGCTCACCTCTCTTCTCTAAGAAATGAATAAGACGCTGCCCGTCACTTCAGTTTCTTACCCTTTGTTTATTTTTCGCTCCCTTTTCTGGAATCTTCATTTTCTTCTGGAAATACATGACCTCCTCCTCTGGCTGTCTGGCTGCACTCTGTGTGTTACCGGTTGAACCGACCGGTGCTGGTGTGGACTGAACCATTCAGCACAATTTTAGAGGGGTGATAGAGCCTCAAAGAGCATCCATCATTATTATAATACATTATTCAGTCTGTCGGTTCTTCCATTCAGGCAGCCTACTTTTAATGTCATATCATTAATTTGATATTTTAAAACGGAAAAAAAAACTTCATTCCAGGAATTTTAAAGGTCCCCGCCCTGGGTAAATGGTACTGTCCCCCTGATGTTCGTGTGTGTGTGCACTGCGTTTCGCGTTGATATAATGACGGTGGGATTACCGTTAACCATGAAAGGGTCGGAAAGAAGAAGAGTGAGAAGTGAAAGGAGCGACAGCGCCAAAGGAAACAGATAATTAAAAAACGGTCGTGCTGAGAGCAGTGTGGTGGATTTACTGTTAACTACACGAACTTCATGGCAGTTTTATGGATATAACATGATCTAGTGAGAGTACAGGAAGATTAAAGCTCATAGCAACACATCAGCAGAGCTACGGAGTGATGTCCGGGTCGCTGTACAGCTGTCTGTTAATAAATCATTTATCCACCGCCATGACAGCGCGAGCGCCTTCTTCCTCTGCTCCTTCTTTTTGAAGCTCGGCTACAACAGGTCCTGGTCTGCTGGACCCGGCTTCCTCCCGCCGAGCCGATGGACTCTGTGAAAGGAGATGTTTTTCATATTTTCCTCCAGGAGCTTCAGGTGAGTTTTGATGAAGTTTTTCACCGTGGTCTCAGAACCTCCTTGGTCAAGCCCTCGGTGAGTGATTTTACCCACTCTCTGAGGCCGGCGTTCTCTATAGCCAGAGTTTAAACCTGCTTCTGGCTGAATTCCAGTGATTCATGTAATGCCTGGAACTCCTTGTGGAGAATCTCCACCAGACTCAAACATGCATCAAAACTACTAAGTTTCTTATCTATAGAGATCAGAACGTCCATTGAGTCGTTCCCGGTGGTGAAATAGCTCCCCGTGAATCCTCGTTTCGCCGTGGATGAAGTGAAGGGAGTAGATGTTTGTTTTGGCTTCCTCATGATGATTCTGTCGTAGCACTGATCTATAAAATCTGCCAGGCTAGCCACATCCTCCCCGCTGTGCTCCTTAAGACACTATTTCCCTACTTTCAAGAATTTTAGACTGGCGAGTTATACAAATTGAATGAATGAATGTTTGAGCGCGGCTGGCTTGAATCTGCCGTCTCACAGGATCTACCTACAGCATCACTTTTCTACAGTTTTATTCTTTTCTATTCTGTCCTCTTCTATTCTATTCTATTCTATTCTATTCTATTCTATTCTACAGTTATTTAGCAGACTCTTTTATCCAAAGTGACTTACATCTGCAAGGAAGAACAACACAAGCATGAATTCAAACAAGATGGACGTCATCATGAAGTGATAGTCAGACTGCTGGAGTCTAGGTGGACTAGGTGCTGTCATGTAGTGCTAGAGGCAGTGCTAATTTTTTATTTTTTATTTTTTTATAGTTTTTTGTAAGTCATTTTGTTTAACTACAACATCACGATTTCATTAAACAATATCAACTTGGCCATAAGTGCAGCAGCTTCTTCAGTACTTGGTTGAACCAAAGAGCTGGACAAATCTTTCTAACTCATTCTGAGTAGAAGAGTTAAGCTAAGTGTGGAAATGCTCCTTAAACAACTGAGTCTTTAGCTTGCTTTTAAAAGTGGATAAGGACTCTGTGGATCGGACGGAGTTTGGTAGATGGTTCCACCACCGGGGAACAACAGAGGAGAAGAGTGTAGCTACTGATGTGGCGCCACCTTGTGGTGGGAGCACTAGGCGTCTTTCACTCGCAGAGCGTAACTGTGGAGAGGGAGTGTAGCTCTGGATTAAGGAGTGGAGGTAGACCGGAGCCGTTTGGGTTATTGTTTTGTAAGCCAGAAGCAGAGCTTTGAATCTGATGCGCTGCAACTGGAAGCCAGTGGAGAGCGATTAGCAGCGGAGTGACATGAGCTCTTTTGGGCTGGTTGAAGACCAGACGTGCTGCTGGATCATCTGCAGAGGTTTAACTGAGCATGCAGGCAGGCCAGCCAGTAAGGAGTTGCAGTAGTCAATGCGTGAAATGACCAGAGCCTGGACCAGGAGCTGGGCCGTGTGATCAGTCAGGTAGGGTCTGATCCTCCTGATGTTGTAGAGAGCAAATCGGCAAGATCGAGTAACCGAGGCAACATGGTCCTTAAAGGTCAGCTGGTTGTCTACCATGACACCAAGATTCCTGCTAGAAGACGTAGGCACATGCGTGATAGAGTTGAGCTGTACACTTATCTGTGGCGGTAAGGGAGGATTGGCTGGAAAGACAATAAGCTCGGTCTTGGACAGATTTAGCTGACGGTGGTCATCCTTCATCCATGCGGAGATATCAGCAACATGCTGATATTCACATTGAGACGTTGTGTCGTCAGGTGGGAAAGGAAGGAAAAGCTGAGTGTCATCTGCATAGCAGTGGTAGGAGAAACCATGAGAGCTAATGACTGCACCGAGTGAGGAGGTGTATAGTGAAAAGAGAAGAGGGCCAAGCACCGAGCCCTGAGGCACCCCTGTTGTCAGCCCATGTGATCTGGACACGCCCCCTCACCAAGATACTTTGAAGGATCTCCCTGTGAGGTAGGACATAAACCACGATAGGACAGATCCTGAGATGCCAAGCTCTGAGAGTGTGGAGAACAGTATATGATGGTTGACCGTGTCAAAGGCAGCAGACAGGTCCAGCAGTATAAGGACTGAGGATTGACCAGCGGATCTGGCAACCCGTAGGGAATCAGTAACTGACAGGAGAGCAGTTTCAGTAGA